>NW_005370777.1:2340987-2425499 GCF_000412655.1 Myotis brandtii
CGGAGAAAAAGGAACCCTCGTGCACTGCTGGTGGGAATGCAGACTGGTGCAGCCACTGTGGAGAACAGTATGGAGTTTCCTCAAAAAACTGAAAATGGAACTCCCATTTGACCCAGTGATTCCACTTCCAGGAATATATCCCACGAAACTAGAAACACCAATCAGAAAAGATATATGCACCCCTATGTTCATAGCAGCACAATTCACCATAGCTAAGACTTGGAAACAGCCTAAGTGCCCATCAGCAGATGAGTGGATTAAAAAACTGTGGTACATCTACACAATGGAATACTATGCTGTGATAAAAAATTAGTTCTTACCATTTGCAACAGCATGGATGCAACTGGAGAGCATTATGGTAAGTGATATAAGCCAGTCAGAGAAAGATAAGTATCACATGATCTCACTCATTTATGGAATATAATGAACAACATAAACTGATGAACAAAAATGGATCCAGAGACGGAGAATCATCGATCAGAGCCTCAAACCTCAGAGGGAAGGTAGGGGAGGGTGGGGGTAAGGAGGAAAGATCAACCAAAGGACTTATATGCATGCATATAAGTCTAACCAATGGACACAGACACCAGGGGGGTGAGAGCATGAGTGTGTGTGGGGTAATGGGGGAATAAGTACACATATGTAATACCCCTTAATATATAAAAAAATTAAAAAAAACAAAGATTGAGTAACTTGTCCCAAGTCACATAGAAAATATAGCTACATTTTTCATTTTAATGTCCTTTTTTGATTAAAAAATTTGGTTATCATGTTTGATAGCTAATATATAGACAGGAAATGGAGGATGTGCCTTTTGAGTGTTGATAAAGAGAGGACTATAAAGACATAATTATATTGACAAAATAATAACCTCAAATTACTAAGAGAGTAACAGGCAAAATCAGGAGGGGTGGTATACCTAGAACATAATCATATAGGTATATTAGTTTTCTATTGCTACTATAACAAATTATTACAAGGTTAGTGGCTTGAAACAACACCAGTGGTCATCATTACAGTCCTATTGGTTAGAAGTCTTTTTGGCTTTTACTGGCTTAACTCAAGCACTGTTCCCTTATGGAGGCTCTAGGGGAGAATCTGTTTTTTTTTCCTTTTGCAGCTTCTAGAGCAGCGGTTCTCAACCTGTGGGTCGCGATCCCTTTGGGGGTTGAACGACCCTTTCACAGGGGTCGCCTAAGACCATCGGAAAACACATATATAATTACATATTGTTTTTGTGGTTAATCACTATGCTTTAATTATGTTCAATTTGTAAAAATGAAAATACATCCTACATATCAGATATTTACATTACAATTCATAACAGTAGCAAAATTACAGCTATGAAGTAGCAGCGAAAATAACTTTATGGTTGGGGGTCACCACAATATGAAGAACTGTATTAAAGGGTCGTGGCATTAGGAAGGTTGAGAACCACTGTTCTAGAGGCTTCTGAGATTCTTTGGCTCACAGTCCCTTTCTTCATCTTCAAAGCCATCAATGCTATATCCAGTTCTTCTCACATCATATCACTGACCTCTTTTCTGCCTCTTTCTTCTACTTTTGCATTGGGCCCACCTTCATGAACCAGGATGAGATCCCTATTTTAAAGGTCATCTTAGCCCAGCCAGTGTGGCTTAGTGGTTGAGTGTTGACCTATGAACCAGGAGGTCATGGTTTGATTCCTGATCAGGACATATGCCTGGGTTGTGGTCTTGATCCCTAGTAGGGAGTAGGAGGCAGAAGAACAATGATTCTCTTTCATTATTAATGTTTCTATCTCTCTCCCTCTCCTTTCCTCTCTGAAGTCAATAAAAATATATTAAAAGTCATCTTATTAGCAGCTTTAATTCCATTTGTAACATATTCATAAGATTCAAGGAATAGGTTGTGAATATTTTTGAAGGGCAATAATTATTACAATAGGCTCCAGAGTCCTTCCTTCCTTCCTTCCTTCCTTCCTTCCTTCCTTCCTTCCTTCCTTATTCCTTCCTTTTTCCCTTCTTTTACTAATTAAGCAATTCCTATGCCTTCCTCCATGGTTGAACCATGGTTCTAGGTTCTGGGGATACAGCAGAGAACTTGACTAACTAAATCCCTGCTCTCATGGAGTTTATATTCCAGTAAAAAAAATTAACAATGACCAAGAGAATACGCCTGTGACAAGATATCAGGTAGTAGAAACTATCCTGTTGAGAAGGAAAGTAAAGAGAGAGAATCAAGAGTAATGACAGCCAGGGATCATAGGAACATTTTTCAGAGTGGTCAGGGAAGGCTGACTATTGAGTAAAACCAGAAATGAGAGCTCTCAGAGATGAGCATTCCCAGAAGAAGGAATGGCAAGTGCAAAGGCCATGGTGTGAGGAACATTGGCATTTTGGAGAGATAGCAATAGGGTCAGTGTGTCTAGGATGAAGTGTATGAGGCAGAACTTGGTAAGAGATGAGGACAATGAGGCAGTAGTATCTCTGGCATGGTCATGAAATTGGTTCTGGGAGGTACAGAAGTCTTGGTCAAAACAATGGCTGTTATGATTTTGAAAAGATCACTTTATCTAGTGTATGATTAAATACCTTTGAACCAATAAGAATTGGTACAGGAAGACGAGCCAAAAGACTCCTGCAATACGCTAAACAAGAGGTAATGAAGTATTGGATTATGGTGGTGAGTCATGGAGCTGGTAGGATGTCAGATTCAAGACAGGACTTCCTGTGTGTTATAGTGGGGTACAGAAGAAAGGGAACAAGAATGTATCATATGTTTTTGTCTTGAGCACCAGATTAAATGCTTTTTCAACATACAGATGGAAAATATTAGGAAGGAACATATTTTGGGGGTTGATAGAATTATCAAGAGATATTAGGGTGAATTTAATGGTAATTTCAATTCTTCACTTCCATTCCATAGCCTGCAGCTTTTCTCAGCTTCACTCTCCAGACAATGGGGATAACAACAAAGTCCATTTCTAAACACTGCAGAGACCTTAGTTGAGCATCTTGAGCAGAATAAGAGCTCATTGGGTGGTAGCTGGAATCATGCTATTTATTACCATCATCGTCAGGTTAAATAACATCACATCGGAGTGTCCCAAAGTATTCAACTTACTTTTAAGAAATAACATGTTGGAAATATGTCTCTAAAAGTGACAAACAATAATGTGGAGTAATTTGGCTTAATATTGATAATACAATCACTTATGAAATAACATTTTTTAGACATCCAGATGACCTCATTCTCCCTTCCCTGTGTTTTAACCAATTTTTGTATTTTATATCTAGTTCCAATGAATCTTACTGACTTTTGCCCTGTGCTCATCTTCTTTGCTTTTATTATTTCTAGGTGCTATTAGCTGTATATTTACTACTCCCCTCTTAAGACCATGTTTAGGTTTCTCATATGACTCTTATTCTGAAGCAGTTTTTAAAAAATATTTAACTCTCATAGAGAATACCCTCAAGGAATGAGATGATCAAGGGTCACGGGATGCCAAGGAACATTTGGGTCCCCCAGATTTATGTGTTGAAACCTAACCCCCAATGTGATAGCATTAGGAGGTGGGGCCCTTGGGAAATTATTATGTAATGAGATTTGTGCCCTTATATAAGAGACTTCATGGCTCTTATAAAAAAGCCAAGAGACAACGAATGTTGTGAGGATGTGAAGAAAAGGAAAGTCATATACACTGTTGATGGGAATGTAAACTGGTGTAGCTATTATGGAAAACAGAATGGAGTTTCCTCAAGGAATTAAAAATAGAACTACCATATGATCCAGCAATCCCACTTCTGGATATATATCTAAAGGAAACAAAACTGTTACCTCAAAGAGATAGCTGTATACCCATGTTCATTGCAACATTACTCACATAGCCAAGTTATGGAAACAACCTAAGTGTCTGTCGATGGATGATGGATCAAGGAAATGTAGTATATATATTCAATGGAATATTAGTCAGCATTAAAAAAAAATAAGAAAATCCTGTCACTTGCACAACATGGATTAAATTGTAGGGCATTATACTGTGAAATAAGCCAGACAAAGAAAGAGAAATACTGCATGAATCACATTTGGAATCATAAAAAAAAACAGAAAAATATTTGCCAGGGTCTGGGGGTGGGGAAATAGAGAGAGGTGGTAAAAGGGTGCCAACTTTCAGTTATAGGATGGATAAGGTTTGAGGATATAGTGTATAACATGGTGACTGTAGTTGATAACACTATATTGTTTAACTGAAATTTGCTATGAGAATAGTACTTAAATGTTCTCATCACCATCCCACCCCCCACCCCCCCCAAAAAGTAAATATGTGAGGGATGGATGTGCTAATTAACTTGGTGGTGGGGAACTTCTTTTACAATATGCTTACATCAAATATCATGCTGTATACTTTAAATATCTTAAATTTTTATTTATCAATGATACCTCAGTGAACTGAAAAACAAAACAACAACAACAACAATAAAAAAACAACAACAAAGAAGAGCGATCTCTTGCAACTTCTTTCATGTGAGGACACAGAAAAAAGAGGTCCTCTCTGAAGCAGGAAGCGGACCTCTCACCACCAGACACTGAATCTGCCAGTGCCTTGATCTTGGACTTCTCAGCCTCCAGAGCTGCTAGAAATAAGTGTCCAGTGTTTATAAGCCACCCAAGTCTATCATACTGTGTTATAGCATCCTGAGCGGACTAAGACAAGGGTTCATTTGCTAAAGATTCTGGTATTAGAATACCAACAAGAAATAGATAAACAAATTAGATCAAATTAAACAAAGGGTTGGGTAAGGTGTGGAAACCACAAGAAGTAGTGCAATAACTGATGCTATTAGCAGTGACCCTGTTAAGACCCCCAGGTTTGAAGAGATTAGGGTAAGATCAATTATTGGTTTCAGCCCATGAAGACTGGACAGTCCAGGAACCAGGGAAATAAATATCCTAACCTCACTGACTTCCCACCCCACTGCCCACATGTCCTATCAGGACTCCACACTGACTCTTCCAGCTGAGAACCAGAGGGTGCAGGAGCCCACAGATGGGGTCTGTACCACCAAGGGATAGTACTCTGGGCAGCGAGCAGTGTGGAGGAGGATTTAGAGTGTGTCTGGAGGGGCTCAGTAATTCAGTCAAGATCTCTGGCACAAAGCCTGTTTGGTACTTCCCTACTGAACATCTGCTCTCAATACAATTATCTTCTGTGGGAGGAAGCCCTTTCCATCTTCAACCCCCTCGCCCCCCAGAACACCTGGACTACTATCACTGTAACATTGGCCTTCAGTCCTCATTTATCTCTTCTCTTCTTGCCTCCATCTCTCTTTAAAATGGATTTCTTTAATTAGGCTTTCAAATGAAAACCTTTCACTGACTGTCTCCATCCAAGTACCTAAGTAAATAAATAAAACTACAGGGAATTCAATACATTCAACTCCCCGCATCTCCTTCTTTCTTCATATGCTTTATGTTTAATTATACTGTCTGTGCATAATATTTTGAGAGTTCCTGGGCCAGGTCTGGTACCATCTCTGAGACTATATTCAGGAATTAGTATTGCATAGAAGCTAATGAAAAATAAATAAATCTTAAAGGTGTGCCATAAAAGTCATTTTAAAATGTGAGCTCCAAGTACCCTTCTAAAGCCAGTTACTTAAGAAGAAAGCATTTTTAAAGGGACACTGCCATATTAGTTCAGTCGAGCATAATCTGTAGACTTTTGAATTGCTCTGGTTCTACAGTTGTCCCTGATATAAAAATACATTTAAGAAATTTCCAACATATGCAATGGCTATGGTCATCTAAAAATAATTTCCAGCCTTCTCTCTCCAGTGTTATGAACTCAATAAAATGCTGACATTCTTTTGAGAGGGACCCGTTGAGTCCCCTAACTAACAAGAAACAAGCATTGCTATTTTGGCTCCAAAAGAAAACCAGGAATATATATCTCTAGGTCTTTTCTAGATGGTCACCAAGTGAAAAGAACTTGTTTTTGAGATTAAATTTTGTTTGGAGAGTGTCCTTTTGAATAAATGTAGAGGGAAGAGAGAATGGCATCTGAGGAACACACTGTGGCAGAAATAACATCAGGCAGTCCCTGGGCAGAGTAGGCTTTGTGGTCAGACAGAAGATGACACTGAGTATGGCACTCAAGAGGAGAAAGATTCGGCTACCTCGTTGATTTCTGGCTTCAAAGATTTTGTGGGGGTTGGGGGGACTGGCCTTCGAAATAGATGGGACTGCCATTCTTGATTCTCTTTTCTAATTAGAAGAAGTGTGAGAAACAAGGATATTGGAAACAGAGACCCAGCTGTGCAGAGTGACAGTTCAAAAGTAATGAGGACAAAGACCACCAAACTCAAGTGGGAAGATATTTTAATTTTAAGTGTCTGCACTCTCCTAGTGCTGTATAAAGGACAGTGAGCAGAAATAATGGGAGGGAAGTCATGAAATAAATGGGTCTTCTTCTTGTAGTTCCTTCTGGTACCAACCTTGCCACTCAAGAGAAAGAACCTTGAGTCAATCATGCAAGAGGAAGCCCACAAGACAAAGTGAAAAAGAATGAGTAGGTAGCTAGCTATAGAATGTAGAAGGTATGTAGACTAATCAAATGAGAGTTAACACCTTTTCCTTATATCATGCAACATGGTAGTGAGTTTAAAGGGACTGTGTGAGAAAAGGGAGATATTATCTCATGGGGAGAAGTGGAACAGCTAAGTACTTATCTCCTTCTGTTCCCTTCTCTCCTTCCTGCCCCCCTTTCCCCTATCTCTCTGCCTTTCTCCTTCACACAGTGTTAGAAATAATTCCGGAGCCTGAACAGCTTGGGAGCTGCCCACAAATGTGTTTGAGGAGCTGGAATCTCGGGCATTAAAAATAATTCAGACTATTCTCTTCATGTGTCATAGACACAGCTTGAACGACAGAACAAACTTCCTACAGAAATGCAGATCTATTTTGTCTAGTTGCTTTAGTAGTTAAAGTTTGGCTGGTTACATCATGCACTATTTTTAGTAAGACTTCAGTGTAACCATGGAAACTGCTTTTGCTGAAAACTCGCACTATTTCCTTCGAAATTAGCTATAGAGAAGCAAACCTTTGCAGAAAACTAATAAGGAATAAATGAGTTAGATTCAAGGGGTGGGAGTGGTGGGAAACCAACTTAATAGGTCACAATAACATTTACACACACATAGACACCTATACATGTGTTTGGGGCAGAGTTACTATTCATAGGCTTATATTTATATGTAAAAACACTTGCATTTTTATATTATTTTTTGACTGGCAACAGCCTGAGCACCTGACAAAGTATAATTTATTACAATGGTACAGCACTGCATATAAACCTGAAGGGAAGCCATTGTTTCCTAGCAACGAGATATTGGAAAGTTTTGCAAGATAATCATTTTGACCATTTGGAAACTTGCTGGGGTGTGAAGAGAACAATTCGCCATACCATGCTTGAAAAGACTGAACTGTCGCCCCAACATTGCTGTAGGAGAAAACATGGCTAGTCAGATGGTTCTAGATGGTAGAGTTACTTTGGTCAGTTTTGTAGCTCTACCCTGTGGTAGGCAGGATGGCCACCCCAAATAGTGCCCATGCTCTAATCCCTGGAAACTGTCAATACATTTCATTACATGGCTGCAGGGACTTTGCACATATAATGAAGGTTATGGACCTTAAAATAGGGTTGCTATTCTGGATTATTGGGTGGGCCAAATCTAATCACATGAGCCCTGAAAAGCAGAGAACTTTCTTGGTGGGAGTCAGAAGATATAGCAGAAGGAAAATGAGAGACACTCTGAGCACAAGAAGGACATCACTGCAGTTGTTGGTTTGAAGATAGAGGGAGACTCGTGGAAACTGTGAGAAAGGAATGAATTCTGCTAACAATTGAAGGAGCCTGGAATTTCCCCCAGAACTGCCAGATAAGAACCAGGCCAATCGACGCCTTGCTTGTAGCCTCGTGAGACCTATCTGCTGGACTTTTTACCTACAGGACAATGAGACAGTGAGTGGGTGCTGTAAACCATGAAGTATGCAGCAACATGTTATTATAGTCGTGGGAAACTGATGTATACCCCCAAACTGCTATGTTAGGAATGCAGCTTAATTGTGAATCTTCTTTTCCTTTGGCACCTAAAGGGCCAAGAGAGAAGTTCTTTGGGTGTAGCTTAAAAATTTGTAAAAACCTTGAAAAGTTCATACCCTTTAATAAGCAATTATATTCTAAGAATATGTATCTTAAGAATAACGATCTCTGCAAAAGTTTCTAATGTTATGTATCCCAGCACAATACTGGAAACCACCTGCCATTTTGGCAGCTGGACTCTAGTTAAATAAATTATGGCACATCTGTTGGATAGATATTATACTTCATTAAAGTTACACTGCATAAAACTATTAACTGATCTGGGGAAATGCTCATGTTGTATATATGTTATAAAGGGGAGAATAATTTAAAAAATAATATGCATTAAAAAGACTGGAAGCATGTTGAAGTGTTCAATGCTGTTTCCCCCTGGGTGGTGGGAATATGTATATTTTTTATTTTCAAAATTTTCTATGATAAAATATATAAATTTTGTAATTAAAAATCCTAATCAATGTAATTAACATCATAAAAATAAGTAGAAGAGCTTGATACTGTGCAGGGTTGCTGCTAAGGGAGCAGTTGGAGGCTGTGGATTAAATGAGCTTCTTTCAAAGGCTCACTGTATTGCTGGCTTGGAAATGGAACTCTATGACTTCAGCTTCCTCCTACTTCTTACTTATTTTTCATCAAGCCTGGTTGAGGCATGCACCTGGAACATGCTTTCTTTTGTGTTAAGTAGGATTTGTGCAGTTGTGAGTTCAGAAACCTGATTCAGGCAGACAAGTGTCAAGTAATGAAAAGCACAGGGGTAGAAACTGGCTTCAGGTAAGGCTGGGCCCAAGTGTTCCAGCAATGTCTTCATGGCTCCACATTTCTGCTCATCTCTTGGACAGGGTTGTTCTCTAGCCGGGCAGACAGAGCTCTCACAATAAAGTCTAGGACTCTAGTCTGGTCACAGAAATCAGGGAGCTGGGTATTCTGAAAGATCAGACCTAAGATAGAATTAGCCTCAGCTAAATCACATGGAATAGCTTTTCTAGAAGAAATAGTGGGTCTTTTAACAGAAAAAGGAAGATGAGATACTGGAAAGAAAAAATAAGAGCCATCCATCAGAAGATCTATGCAGGACCCAGGCAAGGACAACCAGAGCCCTTAATTTGACAAGGACTCAGAGACTACTTCTTGCACTTCCAATGAAGGTACATACTTCTAAGGGATGCTGGACTCTTCTTTATCTCCAGCCACAATGTGGGCCATCGTCACCATTTGTACCATAGCTTCTGCCATTGCTCTTGTGTTTCACCACTTCTGAAACTTGAGGAAAAATCTTTCCACATTTGAGGAACACCATGTAATGTCACATTAAAAGTAGTTCATGCTTTAATAAGGGCTAAATCTTTGGGATCCTTCCTAACCAATAGTGACTTCTTTGATTTTCTAGCCCAGTGTCTGGCTTGTGGCAGACAGTTTGTAAATATGTTTTGAATGAATGACTGTCTCTGACTTCTGAAGTTCAGGTAAACATTTTTCTCCCTTTTTTGTTCAGGCCTTGATCTTATTGTCACAGTATCTTTACTGCCAATCCTGACAGCTTTTAAAAAAAATTGAATTTATTGGGATGACATTGATTTGCAAAACCATACAAGTTTCAAGTGTACAATTCAATTAACCATCATTTTCACACTGTATCATGTGTCCATCACCCCAAGCAAAGTCTCTTTTTGTCCCCATATTCCCTGCTTTTGCTCACCTCCACCCCTTTCCTTCTGGCTATAACCACACTATTGACTATGTCTATGTGTTATGTATGTATATTTTCTGGTTAATTCCTTTACCTTCTTTCATCCAGTCCCCTAAACCACCCTCCTCTTTGACAGCTGTCAGTCTGTTCCCTATATCCATGCCTCTGTTTCTATTTTGTTCCTCAGTTTATTTTGTTCATTGATTCCACATATAAGTGAGATCATATGGTATTCATGTTTCTCCAACTGGATTAATTCACTTAGAAAAATCATCTCCAGGTCCCACAATGGAATACTATGCAGTCTAATGGCTTCTTCATAGAGGCCTCAAGAATATTAAGGCACCTTCTGCATTCCATGAAACCCTAAATTTGTATGTGGTCATTCAGATTATGGCCGCCATTCAAACCTTATGATAACCAAGTGAACCATTATTATGAATTGTCTGACCTTCTACAAAATGTAAATCTTTTATTTTTCCACACCTACTTCTTCTATATAATTCTCAGCTGCTAAATATGTCTGTGGAATTCTGTTTTTTTAAATCAAATTTTATTGGGGTGACATTATTCAACATGAACATATAGGTTTCATGTGTGGATTACTAAGTTAAAAATCTGTACATAGCACCATGTGCCCACCACCCAAAGTCAAATTTTCTCTTGCCACCTCATATTAGGACCCTTTCCCCCTCCGGCAACCACATCACTGCTGTTTGTGTTTATAAGTTTCAGTTTTATATTCCATATATGTCTGTGGAATTCTGAATAAAACATTTTAACACTACAGTGAACCCTTACCAGTCTTTGAGGGCAGAGGAAGAGTTCCTGGAATAGAAAGAGGAAAGACTGAGGGATCTTTTAGATGGATTTTAGATAGCCTGATTTTCTAACCACATTTATATTTCTTTAAAAGTGTCATTATATTTCTGGATATTCTCTACTATCAGAAAAATTGTGCATTATGGACCCTAATATGTAAGGTGGCAAACAAATAGGAGAAAATGAGGAGCTGAGGGTTTGTTGTGGTATACATATCGGATAATGGCCTGCATTGCTGCAGAGAGCAGAGCTGGATGACCTCTGGTCTCTCCCATTAAAAGTTCTCTGTTTCTGATACTCTGTGAAAATCTTTGCACAAAAATCTTCTTGGACTGGCAGCAATTGTCTTCCACTTTTTTGAACACTTTTGAAAAATACTCTTGAGTGTATGAAAAGGCCTAGAAATCAGAGGCAGTGTGTGCTTCCAGATGATTACCCATTCCTTGAATTCTCTTTGGAGGATACTTGCTGGATAATTACCAGAACAAATCACGGAGTGCCTGGAGGGCCCGCAAGGCAAAAGAGGTCCCTAGACAGAATGGCAAAGTAGGCAAAGTTGTCATTGGTTTGCCCTACCTCATGCCCACTTCCTATCTCTAGCTTTCCTATGGCTTCACACTACCCCCTACCCCCAACTCCTGGCTCTCTAGGACCATTAGCTATACACTCTGTTAAAACATAAGATATCCTTGCCTGATCTCTTTCCTAGTAAATACAGATTCATGCTATATTCCAGTCCCCTAGGCACCCTTCTTGAGTGATAGCTCTTTTTGAGTGACAATTAGCTCATCTGGCATACATATTTCTGCTGTGAATTACTGTTTCTTATATCATTTGCAGGTTAGCAGGGGTGGGCTCTTTGGGGTTGTGTGTTAACATGCTGAAGACCAATCAAAGTCTAAGGGACCTTTTCTTCACACTGCTTTACTACAAGTTACATTTTACACATTACTGCCTTCTATCAAAAACAAACTTGAGGGAGTACATTAGTCTTGATTTGTCCATTTCCTCTTACTCTCTTATAATGTATATTGTCTTCCTGTTATATCACAGCTTCAAGAGTCATTTGTCTCTTGAAGACCACCAGCAGTCACCTGATCACCAAACTATTAAGCCTGTTGACCTGTTCATAAGGTTAGACAGTGCCCTCTACCCCAATCTCCGGCCTTCTTTTGCACTCCACTCATTTGCTTTCTCTGACTGATGAAGTTCTGCTCTTACATGCTGGGCTCTTTTCCTTTGTTTAAACCCTCAAAGCTTCCACAAGAAGAACTTAGACTTCTCTTTCCTTCTCCCTAACCCACCCAGCTAATCACAAAATACTCAGCCTGACATCTGCTAGATTGCAGCTCTGTTGCTATTGCTTCCATTTAATCTTGTGTTTCTTTTTCTTGAAATGTTTGCTATACTTTCCCATCTCTAGTCTCTTCCCCTGTGTCTGTCTCACACACAACCTTAATTGTCTAGTCTTGATACTCCTGCTATGTCTCAAATGCTTTTGTTTCTCAACTCCTGCTGCATTATTCTAACCTTTCTTTGAAATCTAATTTGTACATTATTTTCTTTCCTCAGTCTCCACCTCTCCAATAAACACCACTCAAGAGAGAGCCAGGTGGGCCCCTCATAGTCCTGTCCTGAAAACATCTTCTGTTTCCTGGGGCTCCCATAACAAATCACAACAAACCCAGGGTCAAAAACCCACCCACAGAAATGTATTTTCTTAAAGTTCTGAAAGCCACAAGTTCAAAATCAAGCTGTTCGTAGGGTCGCACCCCCACTGAAGTCTCTGAAATAATTCTTCTCGCCTCTTCCAACTTCTGATGGCTCCTGGCATTCCTTGGCTTGTGGCTGCATTGCTCTAATCCCTGCCTCCATCATCACATGGCCTTTCCCTCTTTGTCTCTCTGTGTCTTCTTTTCTGTCTCTAGTAAGGATAATTGTCATAAATTTAGAGCCCACCCTAAGCCCAGGATGATTTCATCCAGAGATCCTTAACTTAATCACATCTGTTTCTGAAAGTCATTTTACAGGTAGCAGAGGTTAGAACTTGGACATATCTTTGGGGACACTATTCAACTCATTACACCTCCTTCCTCTAAATCTATTCATTTACAATAGCAACCTTTCCTCCTGGAATGCCTTGACCACCTATTTCAATTTGTCTAACTCCCTCCCAGTTTTGAATTCTACCCCAAATTTCAACTTCTCTGTATAATGTCCTCTGAGTCCCTAGACTTACTATCTTTTTCAAAGTCTCAGATTACCATGTATCTCTCAAATAGAACCTATCATAGTCTTGATGCAGAAGTAGGTATGAACCTATGTATCTTTCTTATCCAGAACACTTTCAGTTTTTGAGAACAAGACCACTTCTGTAGAGCCCAGCAGAAAATTTCATGTTGAAGCTAGTTATGCATTACTTAAAATGAGTGGATTGCTAAGACATAGATCTAGTGTAGAGGACTTCATGTCCATGGTGAACAGTGGGGATCTCTATGGGTTGACAGGCTGTGGTTTTTATGTCTTAATCCAGAGAGAACTTTTAAGAGAGGGATGCAATATAAATAAAGATAAAGTAGCTAAGCAACTTTGCACCCAGTACCAGGATTTTTTAAAACAAAATGGAGCAGTCTTATAATTCACAGACTGTTAGGCACTAAAGGATCTCAGTGTCTAGCAGTCCGATGGTAAAGATAAGTGTATGCTTTGCCTAACGCAGTGGTCGGCAAACTCATTAGTCAACAGAGCCAAATATCAACAGTACAACGATTGAAATTTCTTTTGAGAGCCAAATTTTTTAAACTTAAACTATATAGGTAGGTACATTGTTATTAACTTAATTAGGGTGCTCCTAAGGCTTAAGAAGAGCCACACTCAAGGGGCCAAAGAGCCGCATGTGGCTCGTGAGCCGCAGTTTGCCGACCACGGGCCTAAAGCCATATAGCGGCTCCATGACAGTCAGGAATGGAGTGCCCAGGTTTTCTCACTCAAAACATAAAGAGTAGTTTTTCCAGTATTTTCCTGGTGCAATATAGCCAATTTAATCTTTCTCTGTGAACCCCTACTCTAATTAATGGCAAGGATGACAAAATTTACTTTGTTTTAAAGAAGCTTTGAATTCTTGAATGCCTTGAGCATGAAATATCTTAAATTGGAAAATAACTAAGTACAAATAACACTGAAATGTATTTCTCACATTTTAAATGTATAAAATAGCCAGTTTTCTTTTCACCTCATCTCACATTCTTACTAATAAGCAAAAGTCAGTAGATCATGTGTTCATTGGGTTTTGTGGTCATTAGTCTGAATCAGAAAGGTTGTTCTCTAATTGCTTACACCCTGCGTAAAGCACTCTGTTGACCAAGTTGAAACCAGCTTCCTTAGCAACAAAGTGAATCTCTAGGTCAAAAGCCTTCACCAGGTTTTTTACAAAAATTCTTAGATGTGTTGTTACCAATATGGGAATCATTAGAACCTATTCTTTTAAAATTACAAATGGTTGTTATAACTACTTTCAGAATGAAAAGTCAGGACCGGAAGATCCTGCTTCACTTATAAAATTATGTATTTGGAAATCTTGCAGTAATACAAAATTAAATCCCATTTAGCTATGATTTAGTAAATCAAGGCCTTTTATGAAAATAGAATAAAATTGGGTTATCCAAGAAAAACTGGGACAAGTGGTTATTGTGCTATGCTTTATCAGCCTTACTAAAAGCCATAGACAAATAATATGTAGATAGATACTCAAGAATAACTTAAAAATGGGGGCTAATTATAGAATTGAGACCATAGAATGATCAATGAGAAGTTGAAAACAATATTTAGAGTGCAGGGATTGGATAGTTTTATATGATTCCTAACAATCTCATGATATTAAATTAACATTAATAATAATGAGATAACTAATATTTACTGAGATCAAAGTATGTGCCTAATCTATGCTACTGCATTAGTAGAATCTACTGTCCTAATAGTTTTATGTCTATTCCCTTAGTTCTCAAGGTAAACTTATGTCATAGATTGTAATAATAAAGTAGCTACTAATATCGTTCACATTTTATGATTTTACAGAAGAGGAAACTGAGACACAGAGAAACTAAGTAACATGCTCAAAGTCACACAGCTTAATAAATAGAAAAACAGGGATGGACTGTGGTATGTAAACTCCAGAATGCATTTTCTTAACCTCCATGTTATCATCAAAATTTACTTATATGTCTCCATATGTTTGGTTATATATATACTAGTAGCCCGGTGCACGAAATTCATGCACGGGGGGGGGGGGGGGGCGGGAAGATGTCCCTCAGTCTGGCCTGCACCCTCTCCAATCTGAGACCCCTCAGGGAATGTCCAACTGCCGGTTTGTGCCCACACTTTTAACAGATAACAGCTCCATTGTTGTTTCTTTCTTCTCATGCTTAAAACCATTGGAATTAGTAGGTATTCAAAGTGCATATACATTTTGGGGAGACACCCTATATATTTCTAGTCAGCGGTGAAAGAAACCAACAGCAGATTTGGAACCCCCAGACAGGGAACCTCGCTCACTCCCCACATGTCTCCCCACTTCACTTTCCACCTTCATGGGCAGCGGGAGAATCAACGTTTTCTCTCATTAATTTGGGAAAGCATGTCCTGTCACCCACTGCCCAGCAGGAGTGCACTAGGCCCCAAGCAAGCGAGGCTCAGTCAGGGCAGCCTTCGCTCATGGGTGCTGGCACCCAAAGTGCACATTCTTCCTCTACAGTCATCCCGACTATCCCACTGTTTCACTGAGAGGACGGAATTCCTCTCCCACTCTGGGTTCTTGATCTTGAACACTGACCCAAGGCACCTCAGCGAGGGCTGCCTGGACCCACCAGGTGTGTCTGTCTGCACCTGCTCCTGCCTCAGCACCTGCATTAACCCCCCAGAGGTGATCTCGTAGCTGCACTGGCCTCCTGCAGGAACAGGGCATCACCATTCTGCCCTCTCACTGTCATCTCACAGGCGCCCACCCTCAGCACCCAGAACACCCAGACACTCTCCAAAGGATGTGAGCGCATCAGAGGGGATGTGTGCACATCCTGTGGGGGTGTTAGGCATGCTGGGGTTGATGGAAGTGCAGCGGAGAGGCGGGGGGAACTTGTGCACACCTTGGTCTGCTCGCGAGGGTGACAGTGTGCTGCGGGATGTTCGCATGCGAGGTGGGGGAGGAGAGCATGTGCACACCGGAGGCCTCTGGCTTTGCAGATCTGCAAACCCCTGTGGTGCGGCCAGGAGGACATCAGTTTGGCCCGCCACAGTGGCTGTCCCTGCGATCCTGCACCTTCTGGGCCAGGAGGCGGGACTTGCGCAGCCACTCCTCTGCGCTGATGGCCTGCAGGAGCTACTTCAGCTCAGCCAGCAGGCTCTGCTTGGTGTGCTCACAGCTGCCACTGCAGCCATGTGGAGAGTATAGGCCGCCCTCCGCTGGCCTGCCTCCCCTGTCCAGAGGCTCTCTGCGCGCTGCTCACCTGTCCGGAGTGCCTGGGGCTGGGCGGAAGCCAGGCATCCTGCCCTGCCCAACCCCGACCGCTCTGCACCAGTGCGCGCTGCCGCCCCACCTGCAGGGTCACGGATGCGGGTCCCGGGACCCGCGGGTGGCCTCGCGCGCTGCCGCCCTGCCTTCAGTATACAAATTAGCTGCCATCTTGTTGGCGGTTAATTTGCGTATAGCGCTGATTAGCCAATGGGAAGCATAGTGGAGGTACGGTTAATTACCCTATTTGTCTATTATTAGATAGGATAATGTAATGTATTGTAAGGTATGCTGGGAAGATTGGTTAAAATGTCTCTGAAATAGTGTGTGTGGGTGACTAGGATGTGTACATTCATTTTCTGGTGAGTTTTTGGGAAAGGTACATGAAGGAGAAATCCGTTCTTTCCCCCATTTTCCCCAATTGTCTAGAATGGCTTGTTTACTTGACAACCACACATGCAAACACAACATGAAAAATTTGGGCAGTTAGGCCTCCCGCACCCTGTGAATGGAACATACTGATGGTTGATCTGTCCCCCTCAGGGGAGGTGCTCTGGCACCATGCAGGAGCAGTGAGACGGGGGCCCTGGGTACTGGGCTCCTCTCTAATTGCTGTTTTGCCTTTCTTCTTGTCTTCCTAATCCCTTTTACTTCCAGACATGGTGGATGGCCTTATCATGGAGAGCAGCATCTTAACAAGAGGGGACTGAGCCTTTCAGTAGATTTTTGGGCATCAATCTGATGTTTTTTTTGAGGAATTCTTGTCCTGAATTAATGGCCCAAAAGTAGTGATTTGGTGTTACTCTTTGGACAATCTGCCCTGGTGATCCAGTACAACTGGTCTTGTGCTATATGAAGGAAGAGGTCCCTCCCAGGAAACACAAGACTGGTCTATTTTATGCAAGCTGTAACTCTTATGGGAAGGTATGACCTATCAACTAAGGATATTTCTGTCCAGGCAATTGGTTGCAATTGATAACATATATAAAAAAGACTCTTGTTAATGAATTTTCCAATAGTTTTTTCCTGTTGACTTACATTGGTCAAAGTTCAGTCATTAGTATTACTGTCTGAATGCCCTTTACCTTTTGAGTGATGTGACAGTGGTATTGCTTGACAAGCACCATACCTGGGTATTTCCCTAACTGGGGTGGCTGTTGACTAGGTACCTCCTCATTGTTCTTCATTCCTCATACTCTTCCCAATGGAGATCTCATTCAAATTCCATTACTTTATTATCCCTTCCATGCAAATAAAATTCATCACCTGTGCTCCATTTCAATAAATACCTCCTTGCCTACTGGATATATCCAAGTGAATTTCTCACAATCACTTCAAACTCAGAATTTCCAACATCATTAATTGTCTCCTATCAAAACTATGTCTTTCTTCCTAACAGTCTGCTGGTAATGCAATAGTGCTAGTCATCCTTACTCTGGAATTTTTTTTCAATCCATCTCTCCTCTTTATCTCTTACTTTTCTTTATACATAACATTTTGGGGACTCATTTCTTCATCCTGATTTCCAAGGAACCACTTTGCCCTGCAGTGGCCTGATTCCTGCCCTGATATTAGTCCCCAATTCTCCTGCAGATTAAGATGGGTTCTATCTTCAAATTCTGGGACTCATCCCATTTATAGACAGAGGAAAATTAAAGAACATGGAGCTAATTGTTTTCATCCCTCTCAGAATCAAGCATCATAATTTTAATCACTCATTTAAAAATTTTAAATTGTTTATTAGCCAAGTAATATGTGAATATTTTCATTGTAATAGTTGAAACATTACCATTACAACTAAAGTCTCTAGCCTACCCCAGTGTATTCCCAGTTTGTATCCTTCCAGATCTTTTCCTAAGCATTAACACACATACATGTATTCATAGAATATACTACTATATTTTTCCAATACAAATTATCACATATAAAAAGTATCACACCATACATACATTATAGCATTTTTTAAACTTTATTTCCACTTATTCAATAAATATTTATTGGGTAGCTGCTAGGTGCTAGGCACTGTCCTCAGTTACTAAGAATACACAGGACAACCAACAGAAGAAATAAAAACCCTTGAGTTCATGGAGTTTACATGGGCAATCTATTCATGTGGTACAAACATATATGTCTTATGCTTTTCAAAGACTATGTAGCAGTCCATATAATGAGCATGTTGGAGTTTATTTAACCATTCCTGTATTGATGGACATTTAGATTGTTTGCAATGTTTGGCTATGACAATACTACCATGAGCATCCTGATTTGTGCTTCCTTGGGCACATGGTGTATCTCTCTTTGGTAGATGCCAAGAGGTGGAATTGCTGAGCTGAGTGCCCTCCAAAGAGGCCCAGCACTTCCAGTGGCATGTATGAGAGAAATCACTTTTGCACATCCTTGCTAATGCATTTTATTCATTTCATGAATGCAAAATGATATCTTGCTATTATTTAAAGTCAATCAAGTTTTTATAATTTTCACCTACACGCTACTATGGGTGAAATGTATAGACTTAGTCAAATCACCACCACCATATAAGTAATATGCAAATTAACCATCACTCTGCGACAAAGATGGTGGCGCCCATGGGGGGGGTTGTGTAAGATGCTGGCAGCATCGCCCCAGCGACACGAGCTCAGCATCCTGCACCCCGGCTGCATGGAGGGAGGGGCCTCTGGCCAGAGACCAGGCATGGGATGCTGGGCTCATGGTCACCCCCTGCGACGCAAGCCCAGTATCCTGTGCCCTGGTCACGCGGAGGGAGGGGCCAGGGGCCCAGCGTCCCGCACCCCAGCCACATGGAGGGAGGGGCCTTTGGCCAGAGGCCGGGTGCAGGATGCTGGCATTGTTGCAGGCTGGGCTGAGGGACCCTCACCCCCCACACCCGTGCATGAATTTTGTGTACCGGGCCTCGAAATATATATATTACAAATTTACCACCTCAAACATTGAGGGAGACAGATATCAAGGATAATGCAGGGAAAAGTGGAAATCAAGTGACTACAAAAAAATAAATAAGCAGCTATCTTTGGTCTCCCCTGCCCTTCTTTATGGTTAGGTTTAATGATCCTAAAGCTTCCCTGAAACCTAGAGATCAGCCTCCCTGCTGGTCCTCTCTGATCTTCTTTCTGGCTTGTTCCTCAATGCCCAAATCTCAGCTCTGATAATCTGCCGATGAAAAAAGAAACATGTGCTAACTTGGCAAATCCAGAGGGAGGTTGGTAAGAGAAAAAACAGCACACACAAAGGTTACTGTGCAGAGAACTACTGTGCTGGGCACAGAGGAGGTCCCACTCAGTGTAGAATGAGTGAATGAATTAGTCATGAGTATATCAAAGTCTAAAGTAGGAGTCCAAGAATAGGGGGAGTGAGGGTGGAGAGAGGGCAGGAGACTGATCATGAAGAATGTAGTATGATATACTATTAAAGATTTGGCTTTGACCTTATGGGCAAAGGGAAACCCTTCCATGACCATTAGAACTTACCTATAAAGCTATTGTCTTTTGTCTGGGTCTTATTGTTAAAATAAAAATAAAGGAAAAAAATACCACTTTTCAGAGAAATATCCTCCTGGTATTAGGACTACAGGATAGTTTGATGAACACAATTGGAGCAGAGGGATAAGGATGGCTTTGAGGGAGAATATAACTGTCTGAAAAATGCATTCCTTTGTTCAAGTATTTATTAGTGCTTACTATGTGCCAGGTACTGTTTAATTGTTGATGATATCAACTGCACACACACACACACACACACACACACATTTCTACTTTCATGGAGCTTATAGTCCAGTGAAGGTGGGGGTGGAGTGGGGGGACATGTGGTAAACAAGCAACCATGTACTATGTCAGGTGGTAGATGCTATGAGAAAAGCTCAAGTAAGAACTTACTGAGAGTGATTGGAAGAGTGAGAGTGAAGAATGCAGATGAGATGGTGGGAGCATTCAAGGTAGAGGGAGCGACAAGTGTTTGGCATGTAGGGAACAGATATTTTTGGAGCACCTACCATACACCATTCTAGAATGCTAGAATAGAAAGGGAGGTTGATTGCTGCTCTTATGAAGAATACCTTCATGATATACTCTCTTTTATTAGTTTGTCTCTTAAGGGTGTGTGAGTTTATTAGGGCTACTATAACAAAGTACACAGTCTGGGTTTCTCACATACTAGCAGTCAGTCCAAGATCAAGAGGTAGGCAGCATTGCTTTCTTCTGATGCCTTTCTTGTTGGCTTATAGATGGCTGTCATCTCCTGGTGTTCTCACCTGGTCTTTCCTCTGTGTGTGTCCATGTTCTAATTTCCTATTCTTATGAGGACACCAGTAATATTGGATTAAAACCCACCCATGTGACCTTATTTTACTTAAATTATCTTTTTAAAGGCCCTATCTCAAAATACAGTCACATACTGAGGTCCTGGGCTTCAACATATGCATTTTTTTGGGGGGAGAGGAAGCAATTCATCCCACAAGAGAATTAATTATTTCTAAGTTAAGAATAATTATTGGGCCATTGTCATGGCCCCTATTATTTTTTCAAACCCCTATTTGTCTTTTAAGACTCAACTTAGTCCTCACCTCCAAATGCCTCCTCTTAGCTCTAGTCTGATGTACTGCCCTGTCCTGTCTCTGCCCATGAAATCCATGCCTGTCTCTGCCATAACCCTTGTATTTTAATATAATCCTCTGCTTGTTTATCCCTGTCCCAATTAGTCTGTGGGCTCCTTGACATGGTGGGAACTGGGTCTTTGGTGTTGATCTCCACTACCATTTTCTGGTACATCATGAGTGCTCCATAAAGATCTTTGCTGAAGCAATGTATACATAATCTGAATTCATACCAGAGTCATCTCCAAAGGCTGGGAGGATCATTGCACACTGTCCCTCGAAGGAAAGCCCAAGAGAGTGGGAGCAGCTGATGAAAGAGTATCAGGCTGGTTCTAGCTGGTTTGGCTCAGTGAATAGAGCTTCGGCTTCTGGACCAAGGATCCCAGGTTCGATCCAGTCAAGGGCACATGCCCAGGGTTGTGAGCTCGATCCCCAGTGGAGGGCTTGCAGGAGGCAGCTAATCAATGATTCTCTCTCATCATTGATGTTTCTATCTCTCTCTCTCCCTCTCCCTTCCTCTCTGAAATCAATAAAAATATATTTAAAAACAGAGAAAAAAATTAAAAAAAGAATGAGTATCAGGCTGGAGGGTCCTTCTAGGGAGTAAGTCTTTGGACTTCTCTCCTATTCCAATGTGAGGGGTAGATAACTAGCCTTTCAAACTACTCCCCCCCTAAGGTCCATCCTCAGAGCAACTAATCCCTCACTAGGAAGACAAGTATGGGAGAGCCTGGGCTCTGATAAAGATATCAGCTACAAAGGCCTTGACATGTAACCCTTCTCCCTTATTTCCCCACTGAAGGGGGTGACTTTGGGTCTAAAGACCAGGCATGACTGCTAATAAACAGAGTCTCACCTTCTTGCCTACCAGTTGCAGGAGGCCTCTTCTTCTTTAGGAAGTGGTTATTTTACATCATTATGAGAGCTTGAAGGACCCCCTAGCCCTTCAAGTAGTTACTTGTAATTTTAATGGTTTTCCTGGCTGTGTTTATCTATGCATGTGAGCATGGCTGGAAGTTTTACTAAAAAAAAAGAAAGAAAAATAAAAAGAAAGAAAGGAAGAGAAAAAGAAAGAAAGGGAGAGAAAAAGAAAGAGATATAAAGAAAAGAGGCAGAAGGAGAAAGAAAGGAAAGAAGAAAAAGGAATGGAATTGCTCTAACAGATGACTGGCTTGCCTCTGAGAAGTAATCAGAGTGTGAGGCTTGCTTGGTTTTGATTTGTTCTCTTTTAAGATGAGGCCATCTCTTGCTTGCGGCAGTGATTGCCATTTCTCTGGGCTTACTCGGGAGGGTCTGTGAGGTTGTTTTATTCCAGTTAACAGCTAAGTAATTGGAAGTGTTCAGGGTGAGAGGCACCAGTGACAGGAGGAAGGGATTAGCCATTGAGAGATAACTGGGAGTGGGGGCAAAGGAGGGGTGGGAAGGTTATTAAAAATATCACACAGAAGGATGTTTTTAGAGAAGTGGTTCCACTTTAGATGGTCCCACAGCAAAGTTAAAATGGCCATTGTGAATCAGTTGGCTTTCGGCTCTAAGATGCTTGCTCTTCAGTGGGTCTTGTGTGTAGATACATTGGTAGGTCTTGATACCTGAATGTGTCTATATTGCATTAATCTATAGGTAGTCCCTAATGATGAATGAATTATGCTCCTACAGTTGAGTCTTAGGTTGGTTAGTGAATTTTATGAACTCAGTTTTCTCTACCAAAGAGCATACCCTATAACTTCAATGTACACGGTGGAGGCTGATTTCCTGATTTCAAACTATGCTTCCATCACTTAGTGCTTGTGGATTGGAATGAGTCACTTTAAGTGTTAGTTTCCTCATGGGTAAAATGGGAATAATAGTAGCAGTTCTTACCTTGTGAGACTTTGTGGGAATAAGGATCTAGGAGAAGTGCTTCCTGCCAGGCACTTAGGATAGCCCATTTGGGCCAACAACTGCATCCTCTGCCCCTATCTTGTCAACTTTCCCCTCTCTCCTTTCCTTCCTCTCCCCTCCCTCTCTATTTGGCCATTGTACATGGGACCTTTGGATTCAGAAGAGTCATTTCCAGAATTCATTTTTTTTTTCCAGGAGACCAGACCACTGAGAATCTTACTATAGATTGTAAAGTAATAAGCAATCCCGGTTGTCTTTCCATTTCTCAAAAGTAGATAAGCTTGATTCTTGATAAAACCCCTATGAGGATGCTCATGACCTTGTACCTGATCAGGCATGGGCCTTTAACAGAACTGGCTCTGAATGGTTCTGCAGCAACAGTTGGTGTTACTGAGGCATGGGATGCAACTCTCACAAGACTGAATGCCCATTTAATCCTCTGCATCCTCTGCTACCTCTCCTTCCAAGGAGGCCCAATGACATCCTAAAAGTCTTTTAACTTATCTTAGGATAAGACCCATTAGGAAGAAAGCTGGCTGCCCAGGACTGAGCTGCAAATTGCATGCACACATTGAAAAATTGGGCACCTTTTGAGCTCAAAGGAAGATCTAGAATTCATGGTGTAGGGAGTAGTGGCGGGGGGCTTCTTCTAACCATCATACCCAAGCCCCTGCCTTTTCTTTTTCTTTTTCCTTTCCCCCTCCAAATAAACAAGCTAACAATGTCTATAGAATTATTGAGCTTTGTTGTTTGAATTCACTTTCAAGAATTATTGACCCAATAGAATTTAATGACACTTCAGAATTGAGACCCTTTGTGTAAATCCTTCATCCTTTGCAGATTAGCAGCCAGATGGGGTCTGAATGGCCTTTAATGTCCAAATGCTAAAATCTATACCAGACTTTCATCTGAAAGAACGTTACTGTTCTTACACACTAGCTTGATTTATGAAAACACTGGGACATCCACAATAAAACAACAAAATTTAATTGATGTCCTTTTTCTTTCTAAAAAAACTTAAGTCAACAGACTGATCAACTGAAGGTCAGGCACACAAATTCACAGCTTTCTCTCATAGGTTCCTTGTTCATGGCCTGTAAAACCTGACTTCTAACAACGTCAAATTAATTGAGTATGTAGAGAGCAGCCACAGCCACTTAAAGCAGACTCTATTTTAACTTCATCCATGGAAAATGTGAAAGTGTGTATTCCTAGGTTCTGTGTAAAAAGCTCTCCCTCTATTGCTAGCTTCTGAAGTGTAATTTTAGTTTGAATATTTTATTAGAGACATCTTTACCATCCCCCCAAACTCCCAAAGGAGTATGCTATGCTGAATTTGTTTGCTTTTAGCCAGGTTCCGATGAAAGTATGAGATTACTAGCTCAGTGCCTGGCTCCTTTGGGATAAGAGGATATTGGGAGTTGGAGGAAGGGGTGTAGTCCTATTGTGGAACCCCAGCCCATTTCTTTTTAAAATGAGCCCAAGTGCACAGCCCAGGCCCTGTCTGACACACACACAACTTGGGCTGGCACTGTTATTACCCAATCAAGGCATCTGCCCATTTCTAATCCTTCAATGCAGAAGAGACAATTCCACCACTCCACATAATATGTGCCAGTTGAATGGATCCCAATTTATCAGGAAAACTATAAATTGCAGAACACCAGGCAGAAACTAAAGTAATAAACCCTGTGATTTCTGTACCATACATTTTAGGCTGTTATTTAAGGTCTCCAAGGAGATCGGTGCCATAAAAACCATTTCTCAGGAATTCTGCCAGCTATAGGAGTGCTCTGCAACTGTTCATGCTAATATATTACAACTTGTTTATCACACTCTGGAAGCAGCAGCATCAGCAGCATTACCAAGGGAGGGGAAATGATGCGCATACCCTCTCAATAGGCAGCCAGATTTTTGTTTCTTATGTATACATGAAAAAGGATGCTTTTGTTTTTCTCATTCTCTGACTACTCTTGTATTCCCTCCCCAGAAATAGTCCCTGAGCTCAAAAGAGTCAGAATAGGACTTCTGTTCATCTTCTTACCTCCTCAGGAGACCACACCACTATCATTACAAAGGTAACATGCAGCTGTGTGGAGAAGGTTGTGCTGAATTTGCAGGTTAATTTCACAAAGCATCCATGTGACCTCAGGCAGGATTTTTAACTGTTTTAAGCTTTAGTTTCCTCATCTAAGCTTTTGTTTTAAGGCATAACAATGCCTCCTGTGAGGATTAAATGAGATAACAGATGTAAAGAGCTCCTTATCGTGTCTGGTGTGTAGCAAGGACTTGAAAAATGTTAGTCCCTTTCACCTAGTTAGTTGATGCAATGAACAGAACATAAGATACCAATTTGTTACTTTTATAAAAGAGTTGAATATCATGGAAGCAAGATCTGAGTGCATTAATTCTGGCTATCTGCAGAGTAGAGAAATCTTTCTAGGCTACTGATAAAGATAACTTCCCTGTGTTAGTCTGCTGGGCCACATGGCAAAGTACCACAGACCTGGCAGCTTAAACAACAGACATTTATTTTCTCACAGTTCTAGAAGCAAGAAGTCCAATATCAAGGTGTGCTGTTATACAGTTGTTCTGGGGGTCTGGGAATTCAGGGGTTCCTGACTTACTATGGGGTTCTTGGCTTTGCACAAGAAAGAATTCAAAGACAAGCCAGCGTGGAGTTTAAAGTGAAAGTGAGTTTCTTAGGGAAGCAGGGAAACAGAGAATGGGCTACTCCATAGACAGAGAAGCCCCCCTTTTAGCAGAATTTGCTTCCTTTATTAAGGTTCATTTCATTGGGGAGTAGGGTATTCGATAAGGTGGAGAAATACTGAGGATCTTCCCAGGAATAAGGTGGAGATTTCTCAGAGGAGCTCCATTGACCATTTTGTTTTTTTTATGTGGGCTTTATGTTTCAGATCACTGTGGTATGGGGAGTGTTGTTTAGCTTGTTTATATATTATAATGAGTGTATAACGAGGCTAGAGATTACCATTATTAGTTGCTATGTTGGATCAAGCTGGTCTCTTCTGGTTTTAAGCCATAAGTCCAGTGGGGGGTGCTCTTCCTTCTCCATAGCTCCTGCAGCTTTTATGGATTGCAGCTGTTTCGCCACACACCCTATCGCAACTTCTGAGATCTCCCTCATTGGCTTGTAGATGCCTGTCTTCTCCCATGGTCTTTCCTGTGTGCATATCTGTGTCCTAATTTCCTCTTCTTATAAGGACACCAGTCATATTGTATTAAAGGCCTACCCTAATAACCTCATTTTAACTTAATTATCTCTGTAAAAATCCTATTTCCATATATAGTCACATTTTGAGGTCGTGGGGGTAAGGACTTCAGCATATAAATTTTGGGGGATGAAATTCAGCCTCTAACCCCCCCCCTCCACATTGCCACCCCTGTTTTAGTAATGGAAGAGAGATAGACGGGGCCCACTTGATACCACTTGAAGAGGTGTTATGTGGGTCTAGATGAATTATAGGTTCATTATAACCTTTTAAAACATAAAGTGAATTTGGGAAACTCACCCATTATATTGTTTAATACATGAAGCAAATCTAGCCAATATAGAAGTTTCAATAAAAATATTACTATCTTCCAATATCCTCTGCTTAATTGGTTACCTAGCGAAGGACTTGAGAAAAAAATGTCAAGCCTTCACAGTAATGGATTAGCAATATGATGACTGTGAAATCCGTTAGGTTGCCGAGAAGTCATTTCCCAGTTAATAGAGCTGGTAGTTATCTAGTGTGCTGTCACGGGTGGTTTGGCTCGTGATGGATAATGGCTGGATCACAGAGTGGGACATCTGTGCCAAGAAGAGGCTCTGCACATCAGCATCCCTGACTTGCTTCTCTGCTCTAGGGACTAAGGCTTGAGAATGCAGAGTGGCTTCTTATCTCTGTGTGGCCAGTGTAGCAAGTGAAGGCAGGGAGGAGCTTAGCAGCCAGCTCATGGGGGCTGGTTCTGGGGAGATATGTTAGTTTTTTATTGCCCCTGTAACAAAGCACTACAGATGTAGTGGCTTCAAACAACACATATTTATTACCTTCCCTTTCTTGAGGTCAGAAGTCCTAAATCCATTTCATGGGGCTAAAGTGAAGTTGTTGGTAGGCTGGTTCCTTCTGGAGATTCTGAGGAAGAATCTGTTTTCTTGCCTTTTCCAGCTACTGTAGACCACCTGTATTCATTCATCTTTAAATCCCATAGCATAGTGTCTTTGGATTTCTTTCTGGTTCTATGACCTTGCTTCCATCATCAAATCTTCTCTGTCACCCTGACCCTCTTGCTTCCCTCTTTCACTTACAAGGGCCCTTGTGATTACATTGGGCCCACCTAGATAAGCCAGGATAATCTTTTCATCTCAACAGCCTTAACTTTTTAAAAATTGAATTTATTGGGGGACATTGGTTCACAAAATCATACAGGTTTCAAGTGTACTACTCATCAAAACATCATCTACACACTGCATTGTGCACCCATCACTCCAAGAAAAGTCTCTTTCTGTCCCCATTTTTCCCCCTTTGCCCACCTCCACCTATCCCCACTCTCATTCCCTCTGGCTATCACCACTCCATTGTCTGTAACTATGTGATATATATATCTCAGGCCTGTTATATCTCTGACATAAATTCATCTTGGAACTAGTGTCTCATGCCAGCACTCACCCTGATGCAATGCTTATCAACCTCCTTTTCACTTGATGGTCCTTGGTGGGCTCAGCTACCTCCCCAAACCACAGGGTATCAAGTCTGCACACCCTCTTCTTAGAGGCAGCCTAGAATCAGCCCCTTGTTCTCCATTCCTGCCTTTTGCTCTTCTCTTGTCAAACTCTTTGCTTACCTGTACTGTCCCTAAACCCCATGATTCACATATTTTCTAATCTCCCATCTCCCTCAGACAACAACATGGTTCCATTGTGGTTCACGTTCTCAAACCTGTTCCAAAGATGTTGTTAGATATTTATCCCCAAACATTAATCATATTTAATTCCTTCCTCTTTCAACCATCCACTTATCTACCTCTGACAAGTATCCTGTGACGACTGTGGGCCAGGCACTATTCAATCTATTTGGTAGGAATATTTCTGAAGACTTGGGCTTAAAGAGCTCATGTTGCCTATTTCAGAACCCAGTGATGCCTGCATTATCCTCCTCTCTGTTTCTACTGTCAAACATTCTAGCTCATGCCCTTAACCCTCTCAGAGCATGCAGTAACTTCCTTGCTCATCCCCTACCTGATTTAGCTTTAATTTAGTTCCCTCAATAAATTATTGCAGGGTTAATCTTTAGAAAGCAGAGTTTTATTTCAACTTTCAATTGATTTAATCTTTCTATCTAAAACTTCTATAGCTCCCTATTGACTGTAGAATAAGGTCCAAACTCTCTAGTGTGTCATACAAAACCTTCCATGATCTGGCTCCTCTTGATTTTTATAACTTTACATCCCATTTTCCCCTTTCATGAATCTTATCCCAAACTGAATTTCTATGGTTCTTTCCATCTTCTTCTTCGTTACCCCTCACCTTCAAATGTAATCCACACATATTCTGTATTTTTTTTGCTTTTATTAAAGTATTTGGTCCTGCATGATCTCTTGTATGAGTGAGTCCATTTGTGCTCAATGAATATCTGTTGAATGAATGACTAGGTCCTAGCCTGGTCTTTAGTATATCTCAATCCAAAACCTAATCCTTTGCACCTTTGTCATGGCCATAAATACACTGTATGCTGTATTATATTTGCTTATGTATATATCTTATCACTTCCATAGTTCTTTTGGTGCTCAGGGTCATACATGATTTAACTTTATCCACCACATGCCAAACCATCCTCCACCTGAGCACAGTGCCCTG
This sequence comes from Myotis brandtii, assembly GCF_000412655.1. Lineage (NCBI taxonomy): Eukaryota > Metazoa > Chordata > Mammalia > Chiroptera > Vespertilionidae > Myotis > Myotis brandtii. The sequence continues at coordinate 2,369,487 of NW_005370777.1, forward strand.
TACTTAGTAGGTCCTCAAAAAATTGTGTGTGTGTATGTACGTGTGTGTACATGCATGGGTGTATGTTGAATGATTAGGCCCTGAAAGAATGTTTGAGGATTATAGAATAGATTTGAGGCACATAGCACATAGTAGGCTTTCATCTGGAAACATGAAAGATGTAATGGCTGATAATTGTGCCAACCCATTTCGATAGAGGCATTTAATAATGAATTAAAGGGATGGGTGGCTAATTTTAGGGTTCTTGGACCAAGTGGAAGAGGTGTTTGGGGCAGGGCTCCTCTAATTATCCCACATGGGCAATGGGACCCTCAGCACAGGGGCAGCCTATCCGGTCACACTGGAAGCAATTGATGCCTATTGGCATTAACACTGTAGAGTGAGATGTGCTGGCTTCTGGTGGAGCCTCAGGTATTGGAATGGGAGTGACTGGGTTATCTATCACAGGGTTGGGAAGAATATTGGTTGAACCAGTAAATAAAGGTATCAGAGTTGGGGTGTGAATGAGAATGCTGGTGTGGACCTCTTTGCAATGGTCACCTCTCAGAGTGCCTCTCACAGAGGTGGAGAAGAACTGCAGGTACCGAAGAAATATAGAGCTTCACTGTTGCCTCATTTAGTGAGCAGACAGCTCTCTAACTGTGCCCCTCTGATAACCACATGTGTTCTTGTTCTCTTCACTTGGTGCCAGTCCTGGGGCGCACAGACACAGGCTGGGGTTGTGTCTTTATTAGAGACATTAGCCACCAAGGGAGCCTGCTCAGAGTTGCACGTGGTTTTCTGCTGAGCAGGAGGCCAGCAAAGTCACACGATTTAATTAGAGACAAGATTTCAAGCTTTGTTTATGTTCCCAGGATTTGGCGAGATGGTGCAGCTGGGACCCTGGTATCTCGCTTCCTCTGTTTAGGTAATTGGTACAGCAGGGAGGGCTTTATTGGACCAACGGTAAGTTTTCTTTATTGAAGGTTTCCAATACCCAAAATACATTTCACTGATTTTAAATTAGTCACTGGATGCAATCCAGCCAAGAAAGGCACATGTCTTAGAAACTCTGTTGCTTAAATTCTCCTCTAAGACTTGGAAAAGTCAGGGTTAGAAGCCCAACACACACAACTCTTACATTAGAGATGTAAAGTTAACTATTTTTTTGTCAGTCTTTTCTATCATTTATCTCCTTTGTACATTTCAGAATGCTGTCAATCCAAACTGAAAGTATTACATGAGAATCCATCATATCACTAGCCCCCTTACCATCACGTGTTCTTCCTAAATACTGACTGATTCAGCCTATTCTTGCTATTGCTTTCTTCTTGTCCTTGGCCATCCCATATCCAGATGACCCAGTGTTGTGCCAAGTGAAGATGACAGTTTTTGGCCTTTGTGCTGTCACTGATCCTTTTTACACCCATGGCAGATGGCACTAATTAATTGATCATAGCGTACTTTCTCAAAGAGCTGGGTCTAGTGTGTGGAGTTCTACTCAGAAGAGCCCCAGGCAGCCACCACTCATCAGTGAAAATTAGCATGTGAGATAAAACCTATTTTCCCAATTAAGCAGTTTCTATTGATTTTTAGAAGTAAAAAAATTAAGATTTAGCTCACTTACAATGCCCCTTTCTCCTCCAGGACTTTTAGTTCTTCTACTGATCACCTTTGTAAATTTACATACAGCACATAGTCAAATAATGTCATTTTGTTCAACATTTTTTTGTTATAATGTTGATGAGATGCCACAGGAACCTCTATATCAGTTAGCCTATGATAAAATCAGTTACTTTATATATCATTTTGCTTAAAGTTGTAGAACCTATTGACATTGAGGACTTAATGTAGTTAAATTCTTGTTCAACCAGCTTTTAGCCATATTCCTTGATTTCCTGCTTTGTAAGAAGAGTGTAATAGCTTCCCTATAGTTTCCTTCATCTTCCCCCATTTCACTTTTCCTGATCATTCTCAATGAGATAGTCTACCCTCACCCATCTATTCTCATTAGCCTGCTTTGTGTGTTTTTCTTCACAGTATTTTTCACCACTTGAAAGAATACATATTTAGTTTTTAATGATCTCCCCCCAACTAGAATTTACATTTTGTGAAAGGAAAAAAATTTTTTTGTTTTGTTTAGTGCAATATCCCTAGCACCTACTATGTACCTGCTTAAGGGATAAATGAATTCTAATCCTGCTCCATACCCTGGTTAACTTTCATTGGCAGAACCAGCCCTTTGTGTGTGAGGAATGTATGAAAAGAACATCCTGCCTTCTGAATCACTAGGACATTGAAAACTTCCATTAAAGGCACTAGGATTCCATTAAAAGAAATTCACTTAACTGATTATCTAGCTTTAACCTTATGAAGTGTATTGGCTTCCTGGGGGAATGGAACCCAGAACAGACAAATTTTGATGGGAAGTTTCAGAACATGGCTTTCCTTAAGGAGGTCAATGTTTGGGAGTTGTGGGATCATGCAGCTCAGAATATACATTGAAAGGAAAGATAGAAAAGGAACTTCACCTACTTAAATATTTCCTATTGGACAGGCTAACAGCTATATGTACAGCAGCAGTGTTCTGAAAAGACTGGCCTTTGAGGCAGACAGACATGGGTTCCAATTATTTTCTGCCACTCTTAGCTGTGTGACATTGGATGAGTTACTCAACCTCTCTGAAAATTAATGAACACTAATCATAAAGACAAAACCATGTTGAATAACATCTGCATGTTTCTGCTCAATTGCTCAAACTCAAAATGGAAAAAGTCTCATGCCTTGGGAGAATTCAAGGAAACAAAGACAATTATTCAGCTATAAGTAATGAGAGGGGTTTAAACAATAGAAGTATTTCATTATCTCTCATTGCAAGGAGTGTGGTGCTAAGTCACTTTCTGGTTAGGTCAGTAGGTCTGTAATGTTAGTGAGCAAGGTCAGAGTCTGCTTCACTATTTCCTCGAGATTTAAGATGGATGCAGCAACTTGAAGGATATTCTTCTGTGACAGAAAGATTAGAGAGCAGAAAAGTATTTCTCCTCCTCCTCTCCTCCTCCTCCTCTTCTTCCTCCTTCCTCCTCCTCCTCCTCCTTTTTAATCAGGGAAGACACTCCATCCCAGAAGAAGCAGATTCTGCCCATAAGCAGAGGACAGAACTGGCTGTTGGATAGACAACTAAACACTATCTACTGCAGAGATCAGGAGACTAAAGCAGTATGCTCGGAGCAGATATTTTCATTCATCTTCAACCTGTAGTACTATACAGGCAACAGTAGGTAACATTAAAAAAAGTCTTTACACAAATCTTGATCCAGGTTACCGAATAAGGGTTACCATTTCCTGCTGTACACTGGACACTTTACAAACATAAACCTATTTACATTTTCCCAACAACATCTCATAAAGTAGGCAGCATTATTCCTCTATTACAGAAATCAAAAAATGTACAGCAAGTTGCCTAAGGCCACCTACTAGCCAGTGGCTGAGTTAGGATTTGAAGCTAGATTTTTCTGACTCCTGTGTGTGTTATACTTTGATGTCTCCACCGCACTCTTCCCCAAATATCCACCTGTCTCAGCCAGGAAAGACATTCTTCTCAGTGGCAAGAAGTTGGTCAAATAACTGCCTTTAAGGCCCTCTCCAACAGTCACCTATGGAGCGAGCACTCTTTGATGACTTTAGAGATCTTTTATTTACTTTTGTTTTTCTCCTATTGTCCTAAAACCATTTTTTTTTAAAAAAGTGTGCTTAGTATGATTCAATGATTTTGAATATGTTTTTTTCCCCTCCCATGTTTAATTTTTCTCTCTGACTGCTTCGCTCTTGTTTGTAGCTCCCATGGCTGTATAAAGCCGGGGCAATTCTTTGGATGTCAATCATTTTGAAGGATGACTTTCTTGCATGACTTGGTAAGATCTGAAAGGAGGATAACCACAATGGAGAGGCTGTGGTGAGGCATCCCCTGACAGCTGTCAGTCTTGAGCATCCAAATGTAATTGCTCTATTTTATTCACCACAGCCTGCCCGCTGTGTTCATCAGGCTGCCCAATGGAACAGAAGGTAATCAGGGTCGAGACTTCCTCAGAAAGTCAGGCACTCACAACCGAAGTCAAAAATATGTAAAAAAAATTACTTGGATGTGATTTTCTCTCATAGAACTCAATTTTTGGATAAGAACAAGAGGAAACAGTGCAAAACTAGGACACGAAAATTCATCTTCACTGAAGAAAATGCAGGGAGAGCTATGAACATTTAATAACTTTTTTATCCAACTGCCCATAGTAAGTGCTTGCTCAATGCATAGACAAGACAGGGAAATTCGGAAAGCCGGCAACTCAAGGCATTTCCAATTTATTTGAAAAACTCTTTGATCTGTTTTGAAATTTAGGATTCTGCTTTTGACATTGCTAGATAAAGTTGGAGTAGAAATGAATTATTCATATGAAATATTGCCTCAATAACACTGCATCAAATAAACATAATGAAAAGCTGCCCATGTTATATAAGGGAAGCTAAGTCACAACTCTTTTGAATTGCAAAGTTAAGCACTCGGGGCTAGACTCTTCCCCAACAATCCTTTATGGGAGAATCCATTTAGGAGGATGTAAGGCTCAGATCCTTTCTTTTCTGGTCAAACATGCATTTGTGGTTTATGGGTTTAAACTGCAGTTGCAACCGTGGTGTTATTAAATCACACAGTCCTCATCCTGATTCCAAGTCATTGGAGGCCACAGAGCAATTTCCATGACAGTGTATCCCATACCACTGCAGCATTTTATGTTTACCATAGAAATATGGTAACCGATATCACCACCATGAATCGTGCCTATTCTAATGTTTTCAGCAACCACTGGGGAATACCTATAGCCATGCCTTAAAGGGAAAACTTAAGGCAAATAGAACCCTCACTTATCAGTGATGTCTCTTTTCTGATGATGCTTAGGCTTATAGATGAAAAGAGAGAGAGAAGGATAAAGTGAACTAAAATAAATAGTGCATGTCAGGAGTATTGAGCTCTGCTTACATTCAATATACAACGCTTGAATTCTTGCTGACAATCTGATTTTAAAGAGTTATAGTTCAGTAAAGGTATAGGAAGTCACCAGAGTTAAACTTGGGCAAATGGTGAGAAAGACAGTCTATCTTCAGATTTGCCTTTGCTCCCTTCCACTGTCCTCTGGATACTTGAGGCTCCACAGGAACAGGCCCACCACAAAAGTGGATGCTTCGTGTTTCCCAATCACTGATTTAGGGTCACCAAGGGGCTTTATAAAATCAGATTCCCGATGGCAGACTAGACCTGAATTGGAGTCTCTGTAAGTTGGGGAATGACCTACACATCCTAAGGAACTGATGCTCAGCTGGCTCTGGGAGCCACAAGTGGAGTGGGGTACGAGGATTCAGAGCACAAGCCCTGCATTTGGCCTGTGGGGGAACCTTGGGCAAGGTCGTGAACCACTCTGTTTCTGCCACCTGTAAAATGGTGACAGCAGTGCCCATCTCTCAGGGTGGTTGTGAGAATTCAGTGAGATGTTTTCTCAGCCATCTGAGCCCAGTGTCTTGGTTGTGTCAAGACTTCAAGTGGAAGGATGGAATTTGAAGACACTTCTTGATGCTAGAGTCTGGGGTAGCTCCAGCTTGAGTTTAGGTTTCTTTATTTATGAATTGAGAGCAATAATACCTGCTCATTCTGTCACTGAAAATTGTTCTAAGGAATAAATGAGACTGTGTAGTGGTTCAACTTAGACTTTATATAAAATAAGTATTATAACAATGTTAAAATAAATTTTATAATAGAAATTATAAATATATGCATATAGAAAATAATATATAAATGTAATGCCCAAATAAAATAATAATGGTAGATATAACTTGAGCACAGACCCTATAGCAGGCACTGTATTTGGTATGTAAGTTAGTAACACTGCTCCTCAAAAAAACATGTATTGTTTATTGAGAACTCTTGGTTTTGCACTTGGTGAGGGGCTATCTAGCATTCAAAACAAGCTCTTATAAAGCTCTTAATATGATCCATTCCAAGTGCTTTATATATGTGCATTAATTTAGTTATAACTACCAGGAAGCCCTTGTTATTTTTGCCATTTCACAGGTAAGGAAAGTGAAGCCAAGAAAGGTGAAGTAACATGCTCCATGTCAGACAGTGAGTGCTAGATTGTGATTTGAACCTTGCCATTCTGGCTTTGGAACCCGCTCTAAACTACAATTCTAAGCTGTATATATGACATGAAATATATTTCACAATATAGTGCCTAATAAATTTTTGTCAAATAAGTGACCCCAGTTTCCTTAGAACTTTGTGTCTTCTGAGGACAACACCATCAGACTCAGAGGGAGAACTGCCTGGCCTTACTTTCTCACTTTTCTTAGTGGATCCCCTCTAGAATACTGTGCTTAGCTCTAGGTGATGGGTTTAAATGGCATATAACATTTCCTCCTCCCTCCACCCCTCCCTTCCTTTTCTTCCTTCCTTCAAAAATATTGATTAGGCATGTGCTATGTTACAGGCACCATGCTAAACTCTGAGAGTTTACTAGTAAAAAGGAAAGCATGGGCGGTTGCCCTTAGAGAGCTAATGTTCTAGTGAGGAGGAGAGATAATATAACAAGTGACTACAAAATATGTGGGATTAACATGAGGACTGGGGAGATGCAAGGTTCCATGGGAGTGCATGGCTTGGTATCCTGAGGACCAGGGAAGATGTCCTTGAGGAAGTACCACCTAAGCCAAGGCTGGAAGCATGCATCAGTCAGGTGATGACGTTGCTGGTGAACACTTAGGAAAGTGTCTCAGGCACAGGAAATAGTATGGACCTGGAGGTGAGATAGAGTGTAGCTTGTTGTAGAAATTAAAATAATTTTTCTATGCCTGGGGCTAATATTTCCAAGGGGGGGATTGGAGAGATGACAAGAGAGAAGGTAAGAGAAGATCAAATTATAAAGAGTTTATGTGAGAGAAGAGAGAGGGTTTGAACTGCCTGCTCAGAGCCACTGGGAACTATTGAGGGTTTTCAGCAAGGGTGTAAAATCGTGACATTAATATTTTGGAAAGCTCACTCTTGCTGTAGTCTAAAGCAGTACCGTCATCCCCGCCCTTATCCCTGGTTTCACTTTCCACAGTTTCAGTTACTTGCAGTCAACCGCAGTCTGAAAATATTAAATGGAAAATTCCAGAAATAAATATCTCATAAGTTTTAAATTGCGTGCTCTTCTGAGTAGTGTGATGAAATATGGTACCATCCCGCTCCACCCTGTCTGAGACACGAATTATCTCTTTGTCCAGCACATCCACACTGTACACACTCCCCATCTGTGTGTTACCTAGCATGTTGGTTATCAGATTGACTGTTGAGGTATTTCAGTGTTTGTGTCCTCACTCTTATAGTTGCTTAATGCTGTGCTACAATGCCTACATCATTCACCTCACTCAATCTCATCACCTGGGCATTATATCATCTCACATCATCACAAGAAGGGTGAGTACACCATAATAAAATATTTAGAAAGAGAGACAACATTCACGAAACTTTTATTACTGTATATTGTTATAATTGTTCTATTATTAGTTATTGTTAATCTCTTACTGTTCCTAATTTATAAATTAAACTTTATCATAGGTAAGTATGTAGAGGAAAAAACATAAAAATGTTTGGTAATATATGTGGTTTTAGACATACACAGGGGGTCTTGGAACATATCCCCCATGGGTAGGGGGACCCTGTAATTGTAAGGGAGCAAGGATGGAGGCAGAGGGAGCTGCTCTGGTAGCCAGGTAAGGGATGCCAGTGGCCTGGAGCAAGTGGGACAATGGGGTGAAGATGAATCTAGGAGTTATGATCAGCAGGACTTGGTGACTGCATGTGAGGGGTGACTGGGATATCCTCAGGAAACTCTGTCTTAGAGAACTAAAAATAAATTCATTAGGCGAATTGAGCGTATTTAGTTATTCAGAAGTAGAGTGAAGTGGAGACGTGAGAGGTAGTATTTTCAAATATTTAGTATAGCATTGCTTTCAACAGGTTTCGATGAACTCTACTGTCTCCCTCTGAAAGAATGACCAGCTAAGAGTGCATCTATTAAAATATTATATTGACACAATGAAGCAAGCTGAGTACATGTTTTCTGTGAACTCATGCATCGCATCGTAGAAATGTGAGAGGCCTGGGGGTATATCCCAGTCCAGATATTCTCCAGCACAAACCCCCGGGTGAGGAAGAGGGGTCAGGGGCACTGGAGGAAAGGGCAGTTGAGCTCCAGCTGTCTGATGCCTCTGTCGGGCACACAGGGATGCAGAGTAGGTGCTTCTGGAACTGAGCTGGATGGAATGTGTGGGGCTTCAGTGGGTGGGACTGGAGTTACAGGGAGGCAGATACCAGCAAGGCCCAAGGAAGAACATTCTGACCATTGTCTGGCAATTGTTTCAGTGCAGTGAGCTCCTCATTCTGGAGATGTTTAAGCAGATGTGGCCGTACATCTGTCCAACAGGGGTTTTCTGTTGGGGGCCACATCACATTATCTCTAGTGTTCCTTATGACTGCCTGTAAATAAATGATTCTAAGGAATCACACTCCCTACCACCGAGGGGAAAACATGCATCTCTCCCTTGTGGCTATACCAGCGAAAGTCTGTATGAGAAGCACAGATGATTATTATTGGAGCTTTGAGTCTCTCCAAAGAGCATCGTTGCTCTGTCATTCCAGACATTTGCCATCTTACAGTTGTATTACACTGTCTTACATATTGTCTTTGCTTCTCTAAACAAAATTGGAAAGGGGATTCACATTTTATCAAAAGCTAACTCATTAAGTTCTTTTTCAGAGAACTTTGTTTTATAATCAGTGCATGATTTCAAGTGAGGGAAAAATATTACGAAAGATCCAAAAGAAAATATTATATCAATTCTACCTCTAGCTTGACCACCTTACAATAAAGAGGCAGAGATTCAATCAGCTGTTAGGGCTCCAAGTGAGCATGAGTTATAGGTGTTGTTTACAATTCCTTTTGAGAGCACTTACATAATATGAACAAATAGCTGCTAAGGACCTTCCTAAAGCTGTCCAATTTATTTTACTTATGTCCAAATTTTTAATGTAGGTTTACTAAGTAAATAGAAGCCTATCACCCCTTATGCAACCTTTGTTCCTCAGGGTTATGCTTTTAAAAGCATTCTCAACAGGAAATAAGTTTCATTAGTGCTTGGAAAATAAATTGGTGAGGTGACAGATTCTGTGGGTTGATGGAAGCTCAATTATAATTGTATAACATAATACAGCAAGTGCAGATGAAATCCTATTAAGGTCTGGAAATCCAATATCTCATCTCTATGACTTTTAATTGATCTTTACACATATTGTCATCGCAGTCAACTATCTGAGTGGATTCCAGTACACATAAACAAATGTAAGCACATTAACTCTGCTAATAATTTTAACAAGTAATCTGTATTTCCCATTAGACCGTCTCCAATTTTGCCTTGGCATAATTAAAGATATCATCAGTGATCAGCCTAATGCGTTATTTAAAGTATGCATGTATTGAAGCCTTGCTTTTATCATTAACTACATCGTGATGTGACCATCATTTAAAAAATTAGAACTCTTTCTCGAAGCAAAATAAATGGTGGGGGTGGAAGAGGGGGTGGGGGAAAAGGAGACCCCGTGGGAGTAGTGTAGAAACCACAGATGGAGAGTAGAAAATCTGAATTCCAGTTCTGACTTTACTATTAAATTAGCCATGGCAGATTTGTAACCTTTCTGGTTCTATTTCATCACCTCCAGTAACAGAAAAGTGGGTGGGGGGGGTGTCCCAATTTTTTCTCCAAATGCTAATATTCTGGTTTCTGTGTGGCAGATATTGACTCCCTATTTTGTATATAACTGAGGGTTGGATGTAAAACCTGTGGCCACATGTTCATTTCATTCAGGTTTCATACAGTTGGACAACGCAAGCTCAAGTGCATGTGAGGGGTAGGTGGTCAGGAATATCTTTCTCTTGCTGATTGTTTTATCTGCAACAATAAGCTCAGTGCCTGGCAATTGCTTAATCAATATTTGTTGAATGAATGAATGAATGAATGCATTCTGGTCATTCTGCCTTCCCATGGAGATGGATTGGAGAGATTGGCTGGGCAGCCCCACTCAATATCCCTTGTGTTACTATCCTCCAGCTCGATGAAAACATGGTGAAGTTTCCTCTGAAAATGCACCTTTAATGATATGATATGACACCGAATGCCTTTTTCCACCCTTAGTCAAATGGAAGTGAATCAGAACAAACCGCTATCTCCAGTCCATTTCCCATACTTGCCTGTTAGCCAGAGCAGAGTGTGGAGATGCTCCTGTTCGTCTAGGGCAGGAGAAGACTCAATTTGTTTGTTTTCAGCTCGCTCAAAGTGGGAACTAGCATGTGCTCCAAATATGACATTTAAGAATGTTCTTTGAGTACTCAGAGAACATTAAAGTCTAAGCCATGCTGTAAACAAAATAACTTTTAATACCAGCTATAACTAATCCAGTGCTTTTGTTCATTAGGTAGAACAAACATTCTGATTTGCAATCAAATATCTACAATTACCGTGAAAGCCTGAGAAAAATCCTCCCTGGAAGGAGATCTTATCTCTGCACACCGAACAGATAAGAGTCATTACTTGACAGTCAGTCTCCACGAAAAAGTGATCCCAGTAAACAGTCTTTTCGGAGTGATTTTTTGCAAATGGGTGGCTTATTTGAGGGTTTATCTGTTTAAGTTCATCATTATCTGAAACCACCATTGCATTTATTAGCATACTAGAGGCCCAGTGCACAAAATTCATGCACTGGGGGTGGGGGGTCCCTCAGTCTGGCCTGCACCCTCTCAGAGTCCAGGAGCCCTTGGGGAATATCTGACTGCTGCGGAGGTGGGAGAGGCTCTCACCACCACCACTGCATTTGCCAGCTGTGAGCCCGGCTTCTGGATGAGTGGTGCTCCTCCTGTGGGAGCGCACTGACCACCAGAGGGGCAGCTCCTGCGTTGAGCGTCTGCCCCCCGGGTGGTCAGTGAAAGTCATAAAGTCCGATTGTTCTGCTGTTCAGTCGATTTGCATATTAGCCTTTTATTATATAGTGTATTCATGTCACTGATTTTTATTTCTTTTGATGGGGGACATTCTGTCTGCTCCTTATTTCATCTGATTTGTTTTTGAATCGAAGAACCCTTTCTTCTTTATGTGTCCTTGTAAATAAATAGAATTTCCTAAACAGAAAAAAAAGCAGAGTTCTTATAGCAAGACTTCATGAGTTGTAAAAGCCCCATGGAAAAGTTATTAGTGCCTTTCCTCTGGCATTAGATTTCCTTCATTAAGGGCAAAAACACTACAGAAATATTATTTGCATACTTGCTCCTGCATTAAAAACTTCTGGGAAGAAGATGGAGAGAAGCTGTTTGAGAATATTAAAAATTCCTGAAGTGAATAAAATCAACTCCAAGGTGACACCAACTTCTCTTGGAGTAGTGACCTTTTGCTTGGTTTTTCTTGTTTGCACAAGCAAAGACTTTTGACATATTCCCCAAGACCCTTAATTCCTCTCTGTTTGGCAAATTACCAGCAACATAAAAAAGAGAGATAGAGAGAAGCTCTCATTTTATCTTTGAGCTGCTTAAATATTTATGTTCTAATTTGTTATTGACTTCATGTGAAGTTTTATCAAAATATAGATGGAAAAGTTTAAAGATTGCTCCTGGGAGAGCAGTTAATCCATTTAAAAATAAATTTCTAATGGCCAGATTTTCTGGGCTTAAAACATGGGGAAAGCAAAACCAAAGAGGCTCACTCTATGTGCTGACATTTGTAGACAAGGATAAAGAAAACTTGGTAATGAAAATGCTAATCAAATATCATTTTAAACACTCATTTTTTTCATTTTAAACATATTTGATGGAAGTCTTTACTAGATTTCTATTTTAATTACATTTAATTTGCAAAAAATGAAACCTAATTAAAATATACCCTAGGGTAAACCTTTGGGGATGAGTCTTTGTTTTGTTTGACCTCCCATTTCAACCTTACTTTTAGTAAACTCATGGGTTCTTAGACATTTAATATGTTAACTCTTTTAGAGATAGCTATGTTAAATGCAGGGAGTGGGTAATATGTATTGCAAGGGATTGAATTTCTAATGATGAAATTTCAGAAAAAAGGAGAGATATGTTTAGACAGATCGTATACACATGTATTCTTTCAAATCCAGGCACATGGATCTATGCTTGAAGATGTCCCTTTCACTGCTGCCTTTATGACATAACTGACATTACTTATCTTTCTTTTCTGAACCTTGCTGACTTTATGCTTTTGATGAATGTTCTTATTGCAATGAACTAAATATTACAAAGAAGATGAGTTTTATCTAATTGAGGAAACTGTTGAATAACTACTTCAATATTAGAACTCACTGAGATTTATTTCACTGCCAAAAGTACACACACACACACACACACACACACACACACACACACACACACTCTTTGAAGAATAAGGGGGAAATGGTCTTGGGGACAGTGTGGATCAAGCATTGGAGTAGAGTGACCAGTTTATAGGCAATATTTACAGTAACTGTGGCCAGAGATGGCTCAGACCTGAATCTAGGCCTTGCAGGGATAATGGAATGGGCTGATCTGAGAAATACTAAGGAGGTGGAAGGAAGAAGACTCTGCTCATAAACACAGGTTTCTACCTCTTTCCCTGCCTGACCTCCTTCCCCTGCCTGACCTCCCATTTGCCTCTTTTCTCTTTAGTGGGGGTGGGTAATCGGAGGATGGAAGAAAGGGATGGGAAGCAGGAGGTAGAAGCCATGGGGAGCAAACCAAGGTTCCACAGGCTTTCTGCTAGGACAGGATGTTTCTTTCTGTTCTTTTTGTCAATGCAAAGTATCTCCCACATTTTGGAGCAGAGATGTAAATAGAGAAAACTCATAATCTTCTTTCCCATGTCTATTTTGTTCCCCTCCTCAAAATACACATACATGCACAATGTCTTGGGTGTGCATGTTGGCTTTCTTTAACATTCCTCTACTTTTGTTTCTTTTATACTTGTGATGTATATTTGGTGTGTAGGTGTGTGTTTAGGGAAGTAAGGTGGTTGAGGAGAGAATAGGTAATTTAAAAAGCCTGAGCAGGATAAAAAAAAAAGGTTTATTCCATTTAATAAATGATGTATCTGTTCTTTATTACATATATACACACACATCTATCTATCCATCCATCATCCACCATCCATCCATCCATCCATCCATCCATCCATCCATCCATCCATCCAAGTTTTCTGCCAGGATATTATCTATATTACTGACCTCCCCCCTTGGAAACTTTGAGTCTGACAAAAAGTATTTCTAGAAGTCACAAAATTCTGAGTCTCTTTCAGTTATCAGTGAGGCAAGAATCAGTTCTGAATATCTCATTTACTTGGAAAGTATTAATTTAGAGCTTGCAAGCCAGATTCTATGCAAGCTCTCTCAGTACTCATTTTAAACTCTTTCCCCTTACCTCCTTCCATAGAAGTTGCAAAGCTAAACACTCACATTTTTAGACTGCCTTGAAGCTATGAGTGGTCACAGATCACTGTTTTGTACAATTAAACATAAGTAGGAAGTCTTACTTTTGATTTCTGAGAAGGCCTTTGCTTTCTTGATACAATAGACAATACCATCTGCCTTTATTCTATACCCTATCTTGAGTCAACATTAGCAATTACATCTCAGATTTTCTATATAAATCCTGACTTCGAGTTTTCTAAGACTCACAACTGAAAGCAATCCCTGATTGACATAGGTAGGCATGGGGAAAAATAATGGAAACAAGACTCAATGTCGTCTCTGGCCCATAATTTTGTGGGCAGAGAAATTCTACAGTAGTTGAGGTCTTTAAGCAGTGTCTTCCAGAGACATGCCTTGGAAGCTCAGGGTTTATTTCCTGCCTGGGAAACCTGGAACACAGAGATGGATGAGACACATTTCTGGCTATTAATGCGGAATCAGTGGCAACTCCAGTGTTAATCCTCCAGGCTAGAAATAAATTATGCTCTGTCTCCACCAGACCAAATCTTTACTAAAACAGCATTAATACCTATTTATATTTTTTTCTATCAATATTTCATAAACTTGAAGGGAAATAGCTTGAAAGAATTCAGATGATTTTTTCACTCTCTGTGTATGCATTCAGAGCATCAATTATTGCTGTGGGGGCACCTTCAGCATTGCCTGAAGCTGTAATAAATTCCCTAGTTTTAACTTTGAAGAATTTAGAAGTGCTAACAGTTGAATGTGTATGAATTATTACTCTTGCTCTAACACAGAAATAATCTCCTGAAGAATAAGCAAAATCCTCATTCAACTCAAGAATGGATGATAATTTTTTTGGCTTGGATTAGGGGAGGTGTGAGTGGAGGGTGGGAAGGGAGTGTGAACTTGTTTTAAATTCATTTTCTCACAGGGTAAAGAATGTAGATAGGTGAAAGGAGAGTATTAGTATAATGTCTATATTTTTCTAAATATTTCACATTTTCTAGCTCATCTGACTTTTTAAAAAATATTGTTTTGTAGGTAGGTTAATTATAGTTATTCCCACTTTGCAGTTGGGGAAACCAAAGCATAAAGTATTTTTTTTATAAAATTACTGGATCTGCTCAGTGTTCCAGGAAGACAAAACTAATTACTTAGAATTAATATAAAATCAAGGTATACTAGTATTTGTCACATGTTACCTTACTATCCTTCAAGCTTGGTAATTTAAAAAAAATAACTTGACCAAGTGCCTTCATTCCACTCTTGAAAACAACCAAATAATGAAAATATTTGTGAATCTATTTACATTTGCATGTAACTTGAACAAGGAGAGCTGAAAAGAAATGAAGAGGGAGGAAGGAGAATCAGGAGTAGAAATTGTTGAATACTTGTTGAAGGTTGGAAAGGTCTGGGAGATACAACATAGATTGTTTCAGGGATTCTGAACAAGAACTTTGTGTAAGATGCATTATTCACATTTTACAGGTGGAGAAAGAGAGGCTCAGAGTGGTGGTTACTTGCCCAAGGTCACATATAGCTAGTATATCAAGGAAGAAGAGTCATACTGAGATATATATTTTTAGGGTCTATAAATACCTTGATAAAGAAACTGTCATATATGTATATATGACATAATGTTCATGTACATATTTCATATAATATTCATATATATACAAGAGGCCCAGTGCACAAAATTCATCAACGGGGTTGGGGGGTCCCTCAGCCTGGCCTGAACCCTCTTCAATCTGGGACCAGTCAGGGGATGTCCAGTGGCTTCTCGCAATCTGGGACCGCTGGCTTCTAACTGCTCACCAGCCTGACTGCCTGATTGCCCCTAACTACTCCCCTGCTGGCCTGATCACCCCTAACTGCCTCTGCCTTGCCCCGCACCCGAGACCCAGGACTCCCTCCTCTGGCCGGTCGCAGGCACCCAGGACTCAGGCTTCCCTCCCTCTGGCTGGCCGCAGGCACCCAGGACCAGAGCAAGCTTCGCCCAGGCTGGCTGCAGCTGCAGGGGACTGTGGGTGGGTGGCTTCGCCCGGGCTGCTTCAGGCACCTGGGACCGCGGGACAGGCGGCTTGTCCCTCTCCCAGGCCGCAGCCTGGCTGGTCCCCATTCCTCTCTCACGAGCTCATTTGTGCCTGGTTGGTCTCCATTCTTCTCTCACAAGCTCATTTGTGCCTGGCTGGTCCCCATTACTCTCTTCCCAGTGTTGAGTGTCTGAGCAGTTCCTGCGTGAGGGTGTGAGGGCGTGAGGGTGTGAGGGCATGACAACCATTTGCATATTAACTCTTTATTATATAGGATGCATATTATTCAGCCTTAAGAAAGAAGGAAATCCTGCCATTTGTGACAACATAGAAATACCTGGGGAGACATTATGCTAAGTGACATATGCCAATCATGGAAAGACAGATACTGCATGATTTTATGTATAAAGGTACCTAAAATAGTCAAACTTATAGAAGCAGAGAATAAAAAGGTGGTTTCCAGGGCTTGGGAGGAGAGGGAAATGGGAGTTGTTGTTCAATTAGTATAAAGTTTCAGTTATGTGAGATGAATTAATTCTAGAGATCTGTTGTACAACATAAGTGCCTGTAGTTAACAATGCTGCATTGCACACTTGAAAATTTGTCAAGAGGGTAGATGTCATATTAAGTGTTCTTACCACAAACAAAAATATACTTGTGCTTTCACTTGTGTCTTTTCGGTTTATATCCAAGAAGCTTTTGTCTGACCCAGGGTCACAAAGATTTACTCCTACGTTTTTGTTTTCTAAGAGTGTCATAGTTTCAGCGCTTACTTGTGGGTTTGTCATCCATTTTTAGTTATGTTTTGTGTCAAGTATAAGGAAGTAGTCCAACTTCACTCTTTTGCACATGAATATCCAATTGTTGCAGCATCAGTTGTTGAAAAGGCTGTTTCTGATTGAGTTGTTTTGGTTTCCTTGTCAGAAATCAATTTACTGGAAACAGAAGGGTTTATTTCTGCACTCTCAATTCTATCCCATTGAATTATATGCCTGTCTTTATACTAGCACCACATTGTCTTGATTGCTGTAGCTTTGTAGTAGGTTTTAAAATCAGAAAGTGCGAGTCTGCCCACTTTGTTCTTTTTTAAGATTGCTTTGTCCCTTGTATTTTCATATGATTTTTAGGATAAACTTGTTTATTTCTGCAAGAAAGCAACTTCAGGTATTTATAGGAATTGCATTGAATCTATAGGTCAATTTGGGGAGTATGGCCATCTCAGTAATATTGTCTTCCACTCAATGAACATTGATTATCTTTCTATTTATTTAGGTCTTATTTTATTTCTTTCAATATGTTTTGTATTTTTGAGAGTACAAATTTTGTACTTCTTTTGGTAATTTTATTTCTATGTGTTTTGCTCTTTACAATGTTATATTAAATGAAATTGTTTTCTCAATTTCATTTTCAGATTATTCATTGCTTGTTTATAGAAACAATTGATTTTTTCTGTATATTGATTTGTACCCTGCTACGTTTACTGAGCTTGTTTATTAGTTCTAATATTTTTTTTAGTGAAATTATTGGGATTTTCTATGTAAAAGTCTGTTATCTACAAATAGAGATATTTTTACTTCATCCTTCCAATCTTTATGCTTTTAATTTCTTTTTCTTGCCTAATTGCCTGGTTAGAACTTCCTGTACAATATTGAGTAGAAGTAGTGAGAATGGACATCCTTGTTTTGTTTTGTTTTTTAATCTTAGGAGGAAGGCATTTGGTCTTTCACAGTAAGTGTAATATTAGCTGTGGGTTTAATTTTAAAAAATCAGATTGAGGAAGGTCCTTTCTATCCCTAGTTTCGTATGTGTAATTTTTAATCAGTAAAAGGTGTTGGATTTTGTTAATTACCTTTTGTGTCTATTGAGATGATTGGGTGGACTTTCCCCCTTCATTTTATTAATATGGTGGATTATTTGAATTGATTTTCTGATGTTAAAGCAACCTTGCATTCCCCAAATAACTCTCACTTGATCATGGTGTATAATACTTTTTACATGTCAAGATATGGTTTGATAGTATTTTGTTGAGGATTTTTGAGTCTATACACAGAGGTGCAAAAGTAGGCTTACAGTTGTTTGTATGGAAAATAATACAATAATTAATAAATAATACAAGAATAAACTTTGTGTTTTGTGTACTCACAACTGTAAGCCTACTTTTGCCAAACCCTGTATTTAGAAGAGATATTTATCTATGGTGTTCTTTTCTTATGGTGTTTGTGTCTGGTTTTGGTTTTAGGGTCATACTGACCCCATAAAATGAATTAGGACATGTCCTCTTCTAATTTTTGAAGAGTTTGTAAAAATCGTTAATAATATTATTTTTAAAATGTTAGAATTTTTCAGTGAAGCCATCTGGTCCTGGGCTTTTCTTTGTGGAAAACTTATAAATTACTAATTCACTCTCTCTTTTTGTTATAGGTCTATCCAGATATTCTACTTATTTTTGAGTCAGGTTTGGTAGCTTTTGTCTCTATAGGAATTTTTTTACTTCATCTAAGTTATTAAATTTATTGCATACAGTTGTTCATAGTATTTCCTTGTGATCCTTTTTATTTCCTTAAGGCTGGTAGTGATGACCCCTTTTCACTTCTGAGTCTAGTAATTTAAGTCTTTATTCTTTTCCTTGATCAATTTGTTTAAATATTTGTCAATTGTATTGATTTTTGGTCAAAGAATCAGTTTTTGGTTTTGCTGGTTTTTACTGTTGTTTTTCTATTCTACATCTTGTTTACTTCTGCTCTAGTCTTTATTATGTCATTTCTTCTGCTTGCTTTGGGTTTATTTTGCTCTTATTTTTTCAGTCTCCTAAAATAAAAGGATAGTTTACTGATTTGAGATCTTTCCTTTAAAAAAATATAGGCATTTATTATAATTTCCTTTCAAATACTGTGTTAGTTATACATTTTTCCCAAAGTACTGCTTTAACTGCACCCACAAAATTTGCTATATTTTGGTTTTTGTTTTCATCATCTCAAAATATTTTCTAATTTTCCTTGTGATTTCTCCTTTGGATTATTGGTAATTAGAAGTGTATTATTTAATTTCTTTTTTTTTCAAACTATAAAGGAAAGTTTACTATTTGGAAAGTTACAGAGATAGTAAAAGAGTGCTTGGGAATTAGAGGAAAGCAGGAGAGGGTATGCACCTTGGGAGACAAAAGAGGGAGGAGAGGTTCAGGTATTCTGGGGGTGAGGAGATAGAGAGAGAATGTACCATGGCAAAAGAAGGGGATGGAGGAAGACAAGGGCATGCTCCATAGAGAGAGCCACCAATTTCTCTATATATATTTGTACATCTCTCCAATTTCTTTCTGTTACTGAGTTCTGACTTCATCCCATTGTGCTTGGAGACCATTCTTTGTACACTTTCAAACTTTTCATTTTTACTGAGGTATTTTTAAAAATGGTCTAGCTGACAGCCGTGGGCAAACTACGGCCTGCGGGCCGGATCCGGCCCGTTTGAAATGAATAAAACTAAAAAAAAAAAGACCGTACCCTTTTATGTAATGATGTTTACTTTGAATTTATATTAGTTCACACAAACACTCCATCCATGCTTTTGTTCCGGCCCTCTGGTCCAGTTTAAGAACCCATTGTGGCCCTCGAGTCAAAAAGTTTGCCCACCCCTGGCACATGGTCTATCTTTGCGAATGATCCATGTGTGCTTGAGAAAAATGTGTATTGTGCTTTTGTTGGGTGAAATGCTCTATGATGGCTGTTAGGTTCAGCTGATTTACAGTGCTATTCAATTCTTCTATACACTTGTTGATCTGCCTTGTTGTTTTATTAAAAGTGGGATATTGATGATCCCAACCAATACTGATAAATTGTTTATTTCTCCCTTCAAACTGTCAAGTTTTGCCTTTTTTTTGGAGACTTTGTTGTTAAGTGCATGCACATATGTTTATAAGTGTTATACCATCCTGGTAGATTAATTTATTATTATAATATAAATATTTCCATTGCTTATAACATATTTTTCTTTTAAAGTCTAGTTTGTCTGATATTAGTATAGCCATTCTAAATCTTAGCATTTCTCTTTTCATGATATAACTTCCATTGATATAAGCTGCACTGTGAGGTGATCACATGGGTCAGGCTCAAATGCCACAGATTCTTGCTGTTCTTATTAAGATTTATTCAATTTTCTTGAATAAACATTTTTCCATTTGCTGTATGCCCTTAGGACAATGTACAGAGACTAAATTATTTAAAAAATAAACTTTACTAGTTATGATTGTTTTCTTGGGAAGAAGTTCCATGAGATTTTCACAGCACCACTGTGGAAGCTCTTTTTCTCAAACTTGATTTTAATCTCATCTTTATCTTCTCACCACTCCACCATGCACCTTTCCTTTCAAATTCAACTGTAACTTATAAGACCTGAAGTAGAGAGGGGTATGGGATCTGATTTTTCATGCTTCCTCCTATTTTCTAGATCTTAGAGAAGGGATTAAGGGATTAAATTAATGCATATTTATCTTTTTACTGTATCTGGCATGCTTATATTATTATTTTTTAGTAAGTTCTTTCAGCTTTCTTAACTAAAGCCAAGGGCCACTTGGGGCTCTTTATGTGGCACAGCATCCAATTCTTGCTTTCTTGTGTGTGTGTGTGTGTGTGTGTGTGTGTGTGTGTGTGTGTGTGTGTGTGTGAGAGAGAGAGAGAGAGAGAGAGAGAGAGTTTTGTGGAGGGGGTCCATGGGACCTCTTGCCTGAAAGAGTCTCTGAAATGGAGACCTATATCTCATGGGGAGGTGCTGTTTCTTCTGCGTTTCCAAATGTTTCCAAATTGACCTTAGAAAACCCTGTGCTCTATGCAGCAGCAGGGATGGGGACCTTTTCAGGACTGTGTAGAAGATGAAAGTCTTATTTCTAAGGATCTGTTTTATCTGACTTCTTTCTTTTGGTGGGGCCTCACTGTTGACTATTTGATAGGGACCCAATAGTTTTTAAACAGAACTTAGTTTTAATTTAGCACCAGATTCTAGAGAATTTTAATGATACTTAATTAAGTAAAATATAATTCTTAAAATCAATGACAAAGAAATGATAAGTATGTTATCATAAAACAAACAATAACTTTAAGATCAAATTCAACAAAGTTGAAAATTGTATTCCCATTATAGAAATATTAAGCATTCAAATGTAACTCTCAAACTCACTAAACTATGTAAACTACTTTATCTTTCCCTACTTGGGGGAAGGTCAGACTTTGGTTCTATTCAAGCCTTCAACTGGTTGGATAAGGCCTACTCACCTCAGGGAGAATGACCTGCTTTACTCAGTCTATTGATTTAAATGCTAATCTCATCTAAAAACTCCCTCACAGAAACACCCAGAATCATGTTTGATCAAATATCTTGGTACTTTGTGGCCCAGTCAAGTTGACACATAAAACTAACCTCCATTCTTTCCTTCTTGCCTATCTTCTTGTCTGTGTCACCCAGAGTAGAGTTTCTGTTGCACCGAGTTGGGTATAGAGTGCACAAGCAGACTGTGGCTCAAATGCCACCAATTCTTGCTGTTCTTATCAAGATTTATTAGATTTTTCCTGAATAAATGTTTCTCCATTTGCTGCATGCCATTAGGAAAATTTCCACACTTGCAGGAATTCCTTCCTTCCTTTTTTATTCTAACACATGTTTATTAGGGCCTCTAGCTCTACCACAGTCACATTAAGAGGAAAGTAAATTATCTAATCATTCTTATTTATCAAACTCTTTGAGGAAATAACTTGCAAATATTGGAGAGCTAAGAACTCTGAATATGGAAACTGAATGCCAGCCCTTGGATTCCTGGTGGGAAGTGTGACCTGGGAAAGAGGTTCACATTGGTAAGGATCAGACAAGACTTTTTTTAAAATGGAATATTTACCTCAAAAATTATTTGTATTCTGTGCCTTGGAGGAGAATAATACTTTGATGGATTATGCATTTATTGGTTTCAGTGTTCCACATTTTGGATTTGAGCTTGATTTCAATATTTTAATTCTTTTTAATTAATATACATAACTTACACTATTGCCTTTTATTTTAATGAATTTTTATGTTGCTCTAAACCAATAACTCAGTGACTATAGTTATTGTCTTTCAAAGAGTGGGTTTTTGTTATTTGATCATAACTTTGTTGAATATTTTAATGCCTAATGTAGGATTAATATGTGGATATTGTACATTGCATGTTTTAAAGTAGTGATTTGTTTAGATTTTCCCCTAAATTATTTATGCTTCTCCATTAGGAACTTGAATTATGATTTTGTAACTTTATTAAAAATAGCTGAAGCAATTGTTTTGAAACTAGTGGGAGACTAACCACATCTAATTCATCATTTTAATAATGTATACTTGGGAGGGTATTTTGGAATATAAGTTTTAAAAGTAATAATTATTTCTTCAAATAATAGCATTCATTTTGTATACGTGTATGTGCATATGTGTGTGCATGTGTGTGTTTTTGTTCAGTTCCAGAAATGGAGATTAAATGCCCCCACGTCTAAGAACCTGTGCTAGAGACAAAAAGTCCTTTACCAGCTTTCGGTTTACTTGGAGGCTGAGGAACATGTATCTAAGATAGGGAAAAGTCTAAGTCTAAGATAGTTATTCCAAAAGTTGGAATAAAAGCCACCAAGTTTCAGAGAAGGGAGTAAATGAAATTTGTTGGAGGAAATGCATAAAGAAGGTGATATTGAAATTAACAACATAGGCATTTTGAGTAGGAATTAATTGCTTCTGTTTCCATGTTCTTTGCATCTTCATTATAGTATTTATTTCATTCAGCTTTAGCATATTGCATTATTTATATTTGCTTATCTGACTAGTTTTCAAGCTTCTTGAGGACAGGGACTTTGTCATAGTCATATTTGCTCCAGATATCGGCTATTCTTTGGTATCCTTTCACCTAGTCCCCATGGTAGTTGCTAAACAGATGTTTGTTTAATTAAATTTAACATTACTATGAAGACAAACTATGCAACAGCTCAGACCTCTAGTCTATATGGGTCAAAATACCTGCCATAAGATGGTTTAAGGTTAACAGATAAATGCTATGGAAATAATTAACACTTCCCTCTAAAAAGCAGTCAGAGCCCAGATGGAGATAAGGCCAAAAGCTATGAAAATATTTTTGAGAAGCAAGGAAGATATGGCAGGATATCCTTGTTTATAGACACACAGGAGGAAAAAGGTAAATGGCACTTAATGCAATTAAATAGTGACTGGAGTATTTATTTGTACCCATCAGTATAGGTTCCTTTAACTTGATAAGGATTAACTATAATGCTGACTTAGCTATCTAAGGCTGTTACAAGGTAGGAACAGATAAAGAAGACTTAGTTCTTGCCCTCAAGGAGCTTTCCAAAATATTTTTCACACCAGAAACATGTTATTAGTATTGTTTCTCTGGCTTCTGCCTTCCCAGTTTTTCATAACTAGGGCTTTTGACTCTTCCTACTCAGCATCAGCTATGTCCTGACTCTAAAGCTAATCCTGAGTGAGGTAGAGAGATAGCCTCATTTTCACTATTTAGAAGGACTTTGAAATGAGTCCCACTCCTGGCCTGGGATCCAGGACCCAGGACTCAGCCATGGGTGCCGGATCACATCACTTCCTTGAAGCTTTTCCTTAACATTTAGTCTTGGGATAGGCAGTTTGTTGTCACATGGCTAGAGTTAGAGTATTTCCGACTCTGTCTCTTTTACTTGGTCTGGTACCTTCCTTCCTTCTCTCAGGATTCTGCCTTAGCCCCCCTCTCCTTTGTCAGCCATATCACTATGCCTATTTATCCTGGCCCCCTGACCCCAAACATCCATCTGTGTGGTTCTTTCCAGTCTCTTTTCCTGAGGGCTAGGGCCTCATTCTGGTATAACAGTTAGGTCTCCCAGAACAGCCATTACTGTCCTATGGGGCCTCATTCTGGTATAACAGACTGCAGGCCCCAACTCTATGATGGAACAGTTAGGTCTCCCAGAACAGCCATTACTGTCCTATTCCCATTTCTTGCTCTCCTCTTTTTTGAAGTTGCCATTCCTGTGCACGCTCCCTGTCAGCCCAGCTCCTCCAGGAGTTATAGTTTCCTGGATTGTGCCAAGGTTGCTGTTTCCCTTGGATTCTAAGTCTTAGACTATCCAGCCTGTCCCTAGACCATCTCCATAACTGGATCAGATTCTGTGCTACTCCCATCTCCATTCTTACCCCATCTGATTTCTCACTTTCTTCCAGTTCCATGTTCCTGAGTTCCCGTTATACTTCAAGCTCAAGTCCAGGTAGGTATTGTCAAATTGATCTTCTTGTATTAAATGATGTTTCTAATCTAGTTAGATTAATTTTTATAACAGTTATAGAAATATATATCTTTATTCATCCATAATCCATCATCTTTAAATATTACCTTTGTGTTCAAGTGTTGGTATTTCTTTTCATCCATCCATCCACCCATCCATCCAGCAGATTTTTAGCAAGACACTCCTGAAGTTAAGACATCTGGCTTAAATGATGTTTGGTAAATTAAAGCCATACAAATGCTCTGAAGGTAAAACTCTGCCAGCTACAGAGTTTCTAAAATGACAACATGAATTCTTTAACTTTTATACTCTATAATTATAAATTATAAATTCTAGGCCATGAAATGTAACTTTGAGACTAAGCATATTTTAAGTTCAAGTAATAAAAAATATGATCTCAACTCTATTATATGGGATTTTAAGCTAACTGTTATGTGTCAGGTACTTTACATACTTTATAAGATAGGTTTTATCATTATCCACAAGTTAAGATATAAAAATAAAAAATGGAAGCTCAGAGAAAATTAAGTAACTTGTCTAAAGTCAATTGTCAGAAAGCAGTGGAAAAAGATGACAATTTAGGTATTTCTAGGTTTAAAGTCCAGGTTCTTACATCTCATCATATTACTTCTGCAATATTTAATAAAGATTAAAAGCAACATTTGAATTTTCCTAGTGGAAAAATTCAGCTATATCTCTCTTAGACTATTCTATTATTTTTTCTTTAAAATGGTTGCTATGTTATTCATCCTGATAAATCTGTCATTACCAGGGAATGTTATATGGTCACTTCCATCCCACCATGCCCCCAGCATTTGTTTAGGATTTAAATGATTGAGGATATAGCTAAAGAAAAGGGTTTGGCCCATAAAGAGAAAACGCATGGCTTTTTTCTGCTCAGAAACGTTACCTGTGGTGTAGTATCTCAGCCCCACACTCAAATTTTACAGCTCTGAATTTTTATCAAATTCTGACAATGCTCCTTATGTGGTTTTCTTGCTCATGGCAGAAAGAAGTGGGGATAAAGAAGTCATGTAACTGCAAGAAATAGCAGCTTCTGTGTTTTGATGAGAGAAAGGATGGGAAAACCATAAGAGCAGGCAAAGGTACTAAGAAAACAGTATTTAAGAGACCATTTCTTGTTAGACACTAGGTATACCTGTCTCAATGAGGCACTGCTGTATAATTGCCTCTTTGCAACCATTTTGAAGGGAGTTGGTGTAGAGGGACACACATAATGATAACTTTGGGAACCAAGGACAAGATTAAATTATATTTCTATTCTTTTTCTTGGAAGGCAAGAGACTGTGCACCACATGTGAGAGTGCTGACATCCAAAATGGTTTTAGGGCTTCAAGGAATAAGCTTCTATTATATGAAAAATGTGCTCATTTGGAATCTGCCTTTCAGTGCTACTTCTTACCTGCTCTGTGACCGTAGGAAAGTCACTTGATCTCCCTGACACTGTTCCCTTCTCGGTACTATGAAACTAACAATAATACTGATGGGTCGGCTGTGAGGATTAAATTGGATCAAGGGCTAACACAGCTTCCAGCATATGGTAAATACCAAATAAAGAGTCTGCTATTGTTTCTCGGGTTCTGTCCATTTGCATTTTGCCTATGTTTTACTTAGATCCATGGACTTCAGTTCTTGCATTTTAGAGTTTAAAAAATTTAATCTGCAGCGATAAGTTTATTGGGGAATTTGCTTTTGTATCTTGAGATCCATCCTTGCCTGAGTTCCTCATTACTTCTTACAATTACACAAGACTCAATTACATTTCTCATCTCTTCTATTCTTGCCCAATCACTCCATAGGAACCACATGGCAACCATGATCTAGTTTAAGGAGCACTAGACCAACCTCTGGAGACCCAGATTTTACTTCTTCTCTGCCAGTAACTCACTGTGTGAATATGGGGAAGCAGCTTAACTTCTCTGAGCTTTTTTAGTCTAAGTGACTCCCTACTATTTCTACCACCTGCTTTTATAGCATTTTCTGTCAGTCTTTGGAAATACTTAAATGTTTTCTTTGGATAAATTTAAATGTTTGCATAGTATAGTGTATAAGTACATGTGGACTCTGAAGTCGGTTTGACTAACTGCAGTACTTAACTAGCCCTATGAGGGTAGACAAATTACCTAACTTGCCTGTACCCTGGTCTACTTAGTTATAAAATAGGCATAAGCATATATACTTTGTAAAATTGTTATAAGGATTAAAAAAATACTAACATACTTGCAGTATTTGAAATCATGCCTGGCACATAGTAAAAGCCCCATAGGGATATGGAGCTGGTAATTTAGTGGGGTGGATTAGAACATATACCAATAACAAAGAGTATGATACGTATCCATTAGAGGGGGATTGGAAAGACCTCACGAATGAGGCTAACTGTGGTCTGGACATGGAGGAGTGAGCTGATTATTAAGGGAAGAGATTCTTGATGGAAGAAACAAAACACGCCAGAGCGAGAAAACACAGAAAATGCCTGATGTGTAGCTATTTTTTTTCTAGAGTGCTAATGCTGAATAAGGGTGTGTACTGGAATATGAAGTTGAGAGAGTGGCCTGGGATTAGATCAGCAAGAAGTTTAGTGGTTGCTAAGGTGTACAGTGTTAACTCTACCAGCAATGGAGAGCATTGGAGGTTGATTCCATTTGTGAGTTAGAAAAAAAAGACTCAGGTGATTCAATCGAGGAGAGATTCGAGGAGAGACAAACTGGTGTCAGGGAGAACAGTTAGGGGCCATTGGAATAGTCTAGGTGAGAAATTTTAAGGGCCTAAAGTAGAGAAGTTGTTGGGGTGAAGAGAAGGAATAGAAGAGCTGGGAAGGTAGATGCTTATCTTATAAATTCTCCTACCTGCTCATTGTTCCTTTTCCTTCTTGTTGTACCCTCTGTCAGCATTCCCGGACCTTATGGAATTCCCTCCGTGATGGTCCACCTCTACTCACTAATCTACATGGGTCTAAGCATAAAAGGTTTAAATGGCAAGTGACCTATGAAACCAATAGCTTTTACTCCCACTTGTTTAAGATGGAGGATATTTTAAAGCAGAAAACAATTATACAACAAACAGCTTTTGTTCATTGGAGGACAGGCTTCTAAGCAATAATTAATCTTTAAAGGGCCTTCTTTTCATACAGGAAACCACTACCGAGATATGCATTTAAACCTCTTCAGTATAATTTGCAATAGATATTGTGGAGCAGGAATTTTGTAATGCAGCATGTGTAGTATGGAGAGCATTGTCTGTCATCATTGTCTGGATTTGTGTAAGAGGCAATAAGAAAGGGACCATCTCTAGATCAACAGAAACAGCTATTGGAGATGGCATCTATATATTGCAAGACTGACATTCTCTTGACTTGATAGAGTGCATTTTAAGCAATTGAAGGTCATGAGGATTCTTTTTAATTAATTATTCCTGGCCTGACAAAAGAAGGTGAAGTTCATAAAACTGTGTGAAATACAAATCAGAAACCAATCAGTGAACACTGATGCAACAGAATAACAAAAGGTGAATATCAGAACCAGGTGGAAATGTAAAGTTAACAATTCTAGAGTGACAATGATGCTGCCATGAGAAGAGATTGTTAATGAAGCCCAGAACCACCTTGTGGCAATTATTCTTCATTGTTGTATATGCGCATATTTATAGTCATACATTTATACGTATGTGCATAGATGCACATACATAATATAATGCATGCATGTATGTCATGAAGAATAAGTCATTCAACAAATGTTTACTGAACACATAATGAGTCATAGACACTGTTCTAAGTACCAGGGTAACATAGGCAACAAAAACAGACCAAGTCCTAAAGAGCTTATATTCTAGTAGGTGAAATAGACAATAAACATATATCAAATCAGGTGATAGTAGAACTAAGAATAAAAATTGAAAACATGTTGCTCTGGCTGGTGTGGTTCAGTTGGTTGGGATGTCATCCTATGCACTGAAAGATTGCAGGCTCAATTCCTGGTCAGGTCACATGCCTGGGTTGCAGGCTCAAGCGCCATTGGGGTGTGTGCAGGAGGCAGCCAATTGATGTTCTGCTCTCACATCAATGTTTCTCTCTCTCTCTCTATCCCTCTCTCCTTTCCCCTCTCTCTAAAGTTCAATAAAGAAATATATATTTAAAAATACAAAACATGCTAAGGGAACAGAGAATGAAAGGTGGAGAGAAGGTTGTGTTTCATTTGGTATGTTTCATAAGGGCCTCCTTAGGAAGGTCATGCTTGAGCTTGCATGACCTGAGGGTAGACTTATAAAGATCTGGGAAGGAAAAGTGGTCCAGTCAGAGGGGACAGGAAGTCAAAGCCCTGAAATTAGATGTATTGGTTTTCATAGGAACAGCAATCACTGGGTGATGGTAGCAGAGAAAGGAAGGAGATAGTAGGAGATGGGGTTAGAGGAATACCTGGGCACAGTAAGGACTTGGGAAGCTTCTAGAGCCATATTATTAATATGTTACATTAACCACATAGAGTTAATTTTATAACTTGCATCTAGTTCTTTATGATCCTATTTTCCACCTTTAAATCCCTAAAGTAAGAGATGTTCCCATCTAGCCCTCTTTTGTTTTGATTGCTTGCTTCTCACCAATGTGCCCCAGCCCACTGCAAAGGCAGCTCTGGATTCTGTCCTGGGTCCTGCCACTGTAGCTTTAGATAGTTTTATTAAAGCACTTCTTTTACTCATTTTCACTACCAAAAAAAACAAAAAACAAAAAAGAGCACAACCAACAACAACAACAAAAAACAATGATAATAATCTCACCAAACTCACTTTATGAATAATTTAATAAGGAAAAAGGAAATTAAAAATGTTCAAACTCATCTTATCTAATAAAAGAATAATATGCAAATTAACCATCACTCCAAGACAAAGATGGTGGTGCCCATAGTGGCTGGGGCTGGATGTTGGCGGCGTCACCCTGGCAATGTGAGCCCAGCATCCACGCCCCAGCCATGTGGAGGGAGGGGTGGGGCTTTTGGCCAGAGGCCTGGGCACTGGACGCTGGGCTCGCCTCACCCCTGGCGACATGAGCCCAGTGTCTGCGCCCCGGCCGCACGGAGGGAGGGGATGGGCCCCAGCCACGTGGAGGGAGGGGAGGGGCCCCAGCCACGTGGAGGGAGGGGAGGGGCCCCAGCCACACGGAGGGAGGGGAGGGGCCTCGGGCCAGAGGCCGAGGGGGCTGAAGGACCCCCCCCCCATGCATGAATTTCATGCACCGGGCCTCTAGTGATCTTATAATATTCCTTATATTTACACAATTGTCACAGGGCTTAGCATGTAGTAGGTACACAATAAAGGCTATAGAATTGAAATACTAAGGTAAAATGGGGGGATGTGTGAAATGTTCTCTGAGATCTTTTAGGCATAATATAATTTTATTTGCTCAGCTCAAAAGATATATTTTTTTTTTCTGGGAACATCACTCTTGTTACCCAGAGAGTGATTTATTTTGGTTTTCATAATGCTTCCATGATACTCTTTTTTAAGAGTTTATTTTATATCTTAAATTAGAGAGTAAAATGATTAATTTTGCTTAGATTTATACTTTTGATGATGCTATAAATAATATATATTTTTCATTTCACAAAATTTTGCCAACAATTTTAGAACATGTCTTCTCATAAAGTTTTGCATAATATTCTGTGATACTTCAAGTCTAGTTTTGGTGATAGAGTTTTTGCAAAAATTATCAGAAGTTCTTCCTCTTCCTTTTTGCATGCCCCTTTGTGATGTGACTTTGTAGCAACTCCCAACAAGAGGTGGTTTCTGTTTCTCTATTCATTGAGTCTAGACTTGACCATGTGAGTTGTATTGGCCAGTGGAACATTAGCACATGTGATGCAAGTGGAGCCTTGAAAAGTACTATACACAGGATCTTCTCTTTCTTATCTTCATAACCCTTTGACCATTACTTTGTGAACAAGCTCAGGTTTACCTGGCATGTGGACCAGAGATGAACCATCCCAGCTGAGCCTAAGCCAAATTGCTAATCCACAGAATTATGAACAAATAAATATTTTAACTCTTGCATCTAAAGTTTGGTCATGTGACAAGTTGTGGCCAATGGGATGTGAATAGAAAAAAATATGTGCTAAGAAAGGTGCTTGCACTCTACTCTCTCTTTCCTCCTCTCATTCTCCACTCCCCATTTCCTTAGGTTGGGAAATGGAGCCAGCTTAGACCCAGAGAAGGAAGCTGTATGTATGTGGATGGCAGAGCTAACCCAACAGCTTGGGTCCCAGGATGACTTTGCAGACCAGACCTACTTACCTACCCTATACCACTCACCTATCACTGGTCTGTTATGTGAAAGAAAAAGAAACTCCTATCTTTAATGCGCTACAATATTTTCATGTACCTTTGTTATACTAGCTTGATTTTTACCCCAACTCATACTTAACAAGTACTCAGCAGGCACAAATATATAAACACACACTGGCTAACAGAGTACTTCAAACTTAGGAGCTCATATTCAATAACAGTCACTGAGCTCCAATTGTGTGTTAGACACAGATTGCATAGATAATTACATTTTGGAGGGAAGCAGGAACTATCAAATGAGCAGGGGAAAATAAGAAAAAAATAGCAAAAGAGGAGATTAAAGGTGAAGAGTACTATAACAGGGGTAGTATCTAAGAAAACAAAAGGATTTGGACCTCTTTAAAGTTTGCTGCAGTGGGATGAAACACAAATCATGAAATGAAGCATCCATTCAATGCACCTGTGCAATTACTTGCCCAGAATTCAGAGGCCTTCTCTCTCTTGTTTCTGGGTCACTGACCTTGAGCTGGGGTGGGGGCAGGGGATAGCCACTGGTTTTCTGTTTTCTCACTTCAGACTTCCAACACTAGCTTTTCAAAGGGTTTTGTGTGTTGGGCATAAGGGTGGCAGTGGGGATGGAGGTTAGGTTTAGAGGATTACTGACAATCCTGTAATAACTTTTGAAATAGCTTTTCAAATCAATTCCCATTCATTTCCCACTTTACAGAGAAAAGAGGACCAGGGAAGGATCAACAGTTATGAGAAAAACTAAGAGAGAAAATCTCTACTCACTACACCTGGAAATGGATGATGTCTCTTTGTTTTGTGTCCCACTTTCTTTCCCCACCATCATGAATGACTTATTTGTGTTTTCCTTCTATTATTCACAGTGTTAGTTATTCTTTTATTGAAAATATCATGGGAAGAGAATACTAAGTAAGATCTCATTGCAAAAATTCAAGGAAAGACCATATATAATATCCTGGGTTTTAGCGAAGAGATGCTAAGCATGAAAAAGAATCTATTGAAATAGGTAGTCCTGTTTATTTCATCTAATTGCACCAACCCTCCTGTCATACTATTTTTTATCTGCTGTTAGAATGGCCTTTCTCTTATGAATGTCTTGCCTATATGTGCCCTATGTTTTCAGAATATACCATATATTTGTGTGTATAAAAAATTGAGAGGTGTCTTATACACTGAAGTCAGCCGAGGAGGGAGCCTTGTGAGTGCGAAGCTGCCCATACCTTGTCAAACAGGCTTCCTCCAATCACTAGCCTTATTGTTACTGATGTCAACTGAGGTGGAGGTGGAGAGTGCGCAAATTCAATAGGACCACAGTGTTCTGAGCTCATAAAGATGTCAAAATAAATAAATAAATAAATAAATAAATAAATAAATAAATAAATAAAAAGATAAATACCAGTAAGAAGTTGTCTTACTCTGCAAAATTCAAACTGAATTCAATCAGCTATGCAAAAGAATATGGAAATAGAGCTGCAGAGAGACAATTTGGACCTCCTCCCACTGAGTGGATGATCAGACAGTGGAGAAAACACGAAGAACAACTCCTTAAGATGCCAAATATAAGAAGGCCTTAAGAGGAAAACCAGCAAAATGGGCAAATTTGGGGCAGATGCTTAAGACTTGGATTATGGAGCAGCACCAGAGTGGCTTATGAGTGTCAATCAAGCTTATTCAATGTCAGGTAAGAATGTTTGCAAGCGAAATGAACATTGTTGATTTTACAGGAAAGGCAAAATGATGCTTCAATTTCATGAGGAGAGAAGGCTTGGCCACGAGAACACGAACAAAGTTAGGTCAGAAAATGCCACCAGTTTATGAGGATAACCTCACATATATAGTGTCTCAGAAGACAGCAGTGATACAATAGGAGTTGAAGAAATTGATATGCCTGGAACTAATAGTGATGAAGAAGAGAGCAATGATGCAACAGAGGCTGAATAAAGTGATATGCTGCATAATATCATAGTACTGGTATGTAAACATTACCTGTGGTAATTACTAAATAAAAATGTGTTCTGTTTTATGTGTAAAATATTGATTTCTTAATTTTGGGTTGGAAAAGTGGGGGGCGTCTTATACATGGGGGCATCTTTTACACGGAAAAATATGGCATTCCATTTTCAGGTTGTAGGGTAGATGTCTTTTTACAGATTATTCATCCTTCATAGGCCTCAGTTTCCTCATTTGTAAAATGACTAGATAATCCCTGACATCTCTTTGGGTCTGAAGTTCCAAAATTTGAATTTCCTTATAAACATATTGATTAAAGTCTGGTGACAACTGTAGCTACAATGACAACAGAATGATGAAGCATATTAACATTAATGTTAATGCAATAATCAGCTGTGTTTTGTTCCATATGGCAATTTAGTTCAACAATTAAGCCAAACTCCATCTGTTTTGGCATAAACAAGTCTTTTCAGATGGGTTCCTGAACCGCATCTTTGGAAATCATTTTATGTTTTTCAAATATTGCTACTATCCATAAATGACAAATCTTTCTGATTTAAGAAAAAAAAATCCACTGATGCCAAAGCCCATATTATTTGACAAAGAGATTGTTTTGCTATTTGACCTTACAGATATGTTACCCCGGTCTAATTGAGAGTCCCAGAAAAGGAAGGTAAATCTCAGAGTCAGTGTGAAGGGAACACGCATGGGTCACTGGTTTCCAGAGCAGGCAAAGCAAACCTCAACACTGTCAGCAGCAGATTTCTGTTTTTGTGACCTGAGGATCCTATTGGGATAGGACAGCGATGACGAACCTATGACACGCGTGTCAGAGGTGACACGCGAACTCATTTTTTTGGTTGATTTTTCTTTGTTAAATGGCATTTAAATATATAAAATAAATATAAAAAATATACATCCTTGTTTTACTATGGTTTCAAATATCAAAAAATTTCTATATGTGACACGGCACCAGAGTTGTTAGGGTTTTTCAAAATGCTGACACGCTGAGCTCAAAAGGTTGTGCCTCAATCTGTGATGGATATAAAACAAATGGTACATTCCACACATCCGGCAGGGGTGCCTTTCATTGACAAAATAGCAATAGGAAACATTTGTCTTTATCTTTATAACACTTGACAAGAGGCATGATTACTGCTGTAAGGGTATCAAAATAAAGGAAAAAAAAGGGCTGTCCAAGAGCCCTGTTATTTATCACATTCAGAAACTCTAACCCAGACTAGCAGGCTAGAAATTCCTTGTCAAATTGCCTCTAAAAATCATTATTTTCCTCTCTGAGATAATACGTGAAGCCCATGGATCTCACCTGTGCTCTCTGTCTCTTCCCTCCCCCCCTTGTTTGCAAGATGGGGACAGTCTTCTCTTGAGCCAGCTGTCCATGTGCAGACTGGGAGCTGCTCATTTCATGTGCCAGCCTGACGATAAGGACACTGTTCCCTGCTTGTGCAGAAAATACAGGGGGGGGGGGAAAGCAGCTAGCTGGCAGCTTATTAACAAATATTGAATGTATACAGCAAAAATTCGATTTATTGTGCAGCAAGTGCTAGAATGTCTCCAGGCAAATTAGAGCCAGAGCTGACTTTGTTCAACCCCTTTATTTATTTTCCTGTTCCTTGTTTTCTAATTAGGCAGGCTTTCTTCTGCTTTACAAACACCTTCTCTAGCTAAATCATTGCAGGTCTATTGAATCCTGAACACAATACGCTTACGCATTCATATTAATACCATGATAGGGAGGTGTAATTCACTCTGTTGCATATAGGCCCCAAATTGTTTTAAGAGTGATTCTAAATGCCTTTATGATGCAGTAGCATTTTCCTGCTGTGACCTGTTGGGGCCTACAGGTGCTATAGCCAATGCTTTTCCCAAAGATATTGTGAACAGGAGATGGGGTCTAAGTGGTGTTTGCTTTGAAAGGCTATGTCCTTCAGTGTATGGCACCAAAGTAGTTTTTTCTTTCTAAGTGTTCTCTTTCAGCAGCCTTTGCAAAAGAAGGCACTGCTCACAATTCTTCATGAAGAGTGATTCAAGAATGAAATCAATGGCCGTGTCCTAAAGCTTGTTTGGAATTCAACATTTTATTTGGACTTGGCATTCTTATGTAAGGTTTAGAGCAACCTTGGCTGTACATTAGCATCTGAGGAGCTCTAAAAGAGCTGGTGCCCAAGTTCCTTCCAAGGCCAATTAAATCAGGATTGTGAAGGGTGGTTACTAGGGCACTCACATTTCTAAAAGCTCATGATTCTAATGGGGAGTGAGGCATATTTTTTCAAGGTCAATTAGCATGCTGGGTCACTCATTCTTAAGTGCCCGGTACTATTCTGGGTGCTTGCATTATACTCTGATAGATAGGCAATAAACACTGAATACAACGAATAAGTAAATTATATAATTTGTTATAAGATGGTAAGTATGATAAGAAAAAGGCAGTCCAGGATATGAAAGATTGGGAGTGGCATGGGAGGGCAGTTACATTTAAATTAAAAAGTCAGAGTAAGTCTAATTGAGAAAGTGAATTTTGACAAGATAGTTAGATTGGCCAACTTTTCCAATTTGCCTAAGACTGAGGAGTTTATTGGGATGTGGGACTTCCAGTGCTAAAACCAGGATAGTGTTAAGAAAACTGGGATGGTTGGTCACCTTAGAACTCTACATTAATATTTTTCCTATCTACTAGTTCTAAACAACATTTTGTTTTTAAAAGCCTCTGAAGTTTCTTGCAAATTTTAATTTTAATTACTTCAAGTTGCAGAGGTAGATGCCTAAGGTGTAAGGAATTGATGTTAATGGGTCTGGAAATCACCATGTCCCAGGAGGCAGCCTTTTAAAAAACATTTCTCCATTCCAGTTGTACCAAAGTATTTAGTAAGTTGAGGATCCTGGTTATTTAGCTTTTACTTATTTTTGACTTTTGTACTACCTAAAAATGATCTTCTAGGAATTAGGAAATGGAAAATTATAATAATGAGTGGGTTTTGCAGATCAAACTTTGGCTTATACATTTTGTATTGGCTGAATAATCTTTATATTCTGCCATCAGCCAAAGAAGTGGGTTGTCTCTGAATATAACTATTATATTATCAGCCATAATAGTCCTTTCCTCAAGGGCAACGTCTCAAACAAATGCTTTCAAAATCAATAAACACCCTGTAGCCCCCTGTTTCAGAATTTACTTATTCATGAGATGCTTATCTCCTGTAAACTCCCAGGAAGAATTCTTATTGCTTAATCCCACTATATTGGATTGAATGCTTATCAGTTCAAAATTAGTTCTTATTAAATTTTCTTGGCAACTTTGTAATCATCTCAGGAATTTCTCCCCTAGAGAGTTATTCTTACTTTTAAATCTTACATGAGCAGAAACTCATTTTAACATCCTAAAATTCATTAAACATTGGCCTGCCCGATTGCAGCGGGTTCCATTTCAATATGAGTGGGGCAAAGGCCATCCGTCCACAAACAGTGCTTTTTCAAAAGACTATTTTGTACTGCTGCATGTTTTCATTATTAGACACTAACAGTCTCCATCACTGACAGGTAGTGACAAATTGAAAGCTGAAACTCGGTAGAGGCTAGTGTAGGTGCTTTCTCATTTTTCACCTTGAAGGCTGTTTCTTCTGTCCTTTGTTTGGTCACAGAATCATTAGCAGCTTCTCTCCCAATCAAGGGATGTGACCTGGTGTCTTTGGAATTATATTACCACATACACGGCCAGGTAACTAAAGAGGGATGGTCTGCTCGACTGCCTGATTGGGAGAGAAGATGCCTGCTCAAGATGGCGAGAGCCTCAGAAATAACGCTGTGCTGTGGGCTCATTTGAATAATCTCTCCACTCATTAAACACAGCTGCAAGGCAAGAGGCAGCAGAGTTCAAAAGGCAAGCCAAGGGAATATATTAGTAATAGAATTATAGTTTCCGCCTTCAGGCATGTTTCCCCAATATTTTTGTACTCCATTAATTACAATAAGAACACTTTTGTCACTTACTAAGAAAAAAAAAGTTGAGAGGAATATTTTGACTAAGAAACATAAGTCCAATGTGTATGTTTTATACAACTGTTAGGTATGCTGCAATTAAATTTTTTAAGACAAATTCTGGAAGTTACCCAAGAAGTCAGTTCCTCATTGTACGATTTAAATCCCTGGTGAGCTGGGATTAGAAACCTTCGGCATCATTTAGCTTCATGAGTCACTTTACCTTTGGTAGAGTAGATGGGTGTCCTCACCCAGTCAGGCAGCTAGGGGTGTGTGTGTGTGTGTGTGTGTGTGTTTACTCTGTTGTGTAATTTCTGGTCTAAATCCCAGAATGCATCTTACTTATACCCAATCAGAGCATCACATTTATTATAGAGCTAGAAAATATTTAATGGGAGAGAGAAAAGAGTAGAAATTAAAGGTGGAAACAGAAAGCAAAGGTTTCCTCTTGAAGACCTCACTGGCAGCACTTCTCCTCTGTCTTTGAGATTCAGGGTCACTCTGGGCTCTTGGAATTGCAGCATCTAAGGTCATGTTTTTGCTCTCAATCTGTCCCCATCCTTAATCTCATCTACCACACCATCTTGCCTGGGTGACTCACCATGACATTTTAAGATATTAGGAATTTGATGTATTTAAATTCAGAATGGTTTAACTCTGAATTCAATTCTATGTCCTCCCTTGGGCTATGGATTGAATTGAGTTGAGTTTTATTACCCCAGGGACTCATGTTCTCTTCCAATATGGAAGCAAATGGCTTTCACTTTGTCATAGTTTCTGTATGGATTTTTAAGAATTTATTGAAGTCCAAGGGTGGACAACTCCATCATGCTTCTCTCCTCATACACCTGTCTAAATGGACAGAAAGTAAGGAAGGTGTAACACAATTAGAAGTTGTAGGGAGATTCCAGTTCTCTGTTTTCATTCTGCAATATTTTCATATTAAAATCTTCCTAAGGCATGATGTAAAATGGAGACTGAAAGTAAAAACACTTTGAAATCAAGCTACTGAAGAGTTTTTCTTTTTAAGGCATCTTATTTTATCCAGAATTGTAAGAATGAAAAAATTTTCTTCTCAGATGACTTCCAGATAACTGAATATGCAACATTTGAAGAAGAGTCAGCTGGTAATTTGTCAATTGGATTTGTATTTGATCTCTGCCTCTATCTATGTGGCTTTGTATGTGTTAAGTGATAGATATGAAGTGTGGTAGACTGATAAATGGCCCTCCAAAGATCTCCACATCCCTAAAACCTGTGAATTGCAAAAAGGAGATCGTTGTGGGTGTGGTCAAGTTATGGATATTGAGATGGAGATATTTTCCTGGATTGATTGATTGGGTCCTAAATACAAACACGTGTATCCTTATATGAGGAAGGTAGTGGAAGAGTTGACATACACAGAGGAGGAAGGGATATGAAGAGGGAACAGAGAGAGATTTCAAGATACTGGCCTTGAATATTGGAGTGATGTGGCCACAACACAAAGCATGCCAGCAGCCACCAGAAGCTGGAAGAGGCAAGGAATGCATTTTCCCCTAGAGTCTCTGAAAGGAGTGTAGTCCTAAGAACACCTTGATTTTGGCCCAGTGACATTGATTTTAGACTTCTGGACTCCTGAATTGTGAGGTAATAATTTCTGTTGTTTTAAGCCACCAAAAATGTGGTAATAAGAAACTATTAGAGCAAGGCACTTTCTTAATATGCACACATTTGGGCCCACCAACCAGGCAAATGAACCTCCCTAGTGTTCCATTTTTTTGCAAAGAATATTCTAGGCTATTTGGAATAGTCCAGCTGTCTGTTTCAAACTCAGCATTCATAAGCATGAAATGTTTTTCAAAAGGAAAAGAGGCCTATTATTTCAAGGGCTATAGACCAAAAGGAAAATATAGACTTGGTATCTATTAACTCATCCCTCCCTCTTATTTTTGGCCTAAAGTAATCAGTTCTTACAGCCTGGCTATTTTTCTTAGGAAGGAAGTACATGACATTGGATATAATACAAATAGATTTTCTTGGATGAGAATCTGGCTGCTGCTTTGTCCCCATTTTCAATTGCTTGCTACATTCTTCTAGAGGAAGTCATGAATTGTCACCTCAGATCTCTATCGGGTGGTCCAGCAAGATGCATACCACAGCTTTCCTGCTCCTGATGAGGCCCTAACCTCTCACCTTTGGTTTTCAGAGAATAAAAACAGCCCTGATTTTTAAAGGTACTCTCCATCAAGGCTATTAAATCAGAAGTGAGGAACACTAATTTGAAAGAATATATGCACTCCTATGTTCATTGCAGTATTATTTACAGTAGCCAAGATATGGAAGCAACTTAATTGCCTATCAATAGATGAGTGGTTAGAAAAGCTGTGGTACAAATATACAATGGACTATTTCTCAGCCATTAAAAAGAATGAAATCTTACCATTTGCAAAAGCATGGATGGACCTAGAGCAGTGATGGTGAACCTTTTGAGCTCGGCATGTCAGCATTTTGAAAAACCCTAACTTAACTCTGGTGCCGTGTCACATATAGAAATGTTTTGATATTTGCAACCATAGTAAAACAAAGACTTATATTTTTGATATTTATTTTATATTTTTAAATGCTATTTAACAAAGAAAATTCAACCGAAAAAATGAGTTTGCGTGTCACCTCTGACACGCTTGTTATAGGTTCGCCATCACTGACCTAGAGGGTACTATGTTAAGTGAAATAGGTCAGTCAGAGAAAGACAAATACCTTATGATTTCAATTACATGTGGAATCTAAATAACAATATACACAAACAACTTATGGTTGACAAAAGGAAGGGAGATTGGGAGACTGGGTGAAAAAGGTGAAGGGATTGAAAAGTACAGATTGGTAGTTACAAAATAGTCATGGGGATGTAAAGTACAGCATAGGAAATATAGTCAATAATATTTAAGAACTAAGTATGGTGCCAGGTGGGTACTGGAAATACCAGAGGGGAACACTTTGTAAGTGTATGATTGTCTAACTACCATGCTATTCATCTGACACAGTTTATATTATCCTATATAATAAAAGCCTAGGTGGTGTCGTGTGACATCATCACAAAATGGCCACCACCAGATGGCTGCCACAAGATGGCCATCACAAGATGGCCACTACAAGATGGTCACCACAAGATGGCCAGCAGGGGAGGGCAGTTGTGGGTGATCAGGCCAGCAGGGGAGGCAGTTGGGAGCAAACAGGCCAGCAGGGGAGGACAGTTGGGAGCAATTGGGACAGCAGGGGAGGGCAGTTGGGGGCGACCAGGCCAGCAGGGGAGGGCAGTGTGGGTGACCAGGCCGGCAGGGTAGGGCAGTTGGGTGCGACCAGATCAGCAGGGGAGTGCGGTAGGGGGTAATAGAGCTGGCAGGGGAGGGCAGTTGGGGGCCATCAGGCCATCAGGGGAGGGAAGTTGTAGGCGAGATCAGGTCAGCAGGGGAGGGCAGTTGGGGGTGATCAGGATGGCAGGGGAGCAGTTAGGCATCAATCAGGCCAGTAGGGGAGTGGTTAGGGGGCAATCAGGCTGGCAGGCAGAAGCGGTTAGGGGCAATGAGGCAGGCAGGCAGGTGAGTGGTTAGGAGCCAGCAGTCCCGGATTGTGAGAGGGATGTCTGACTGACAGTTTAGGCCTGATCCCACAGGGGCCAAAACCGGCAGTCAGACATCCCCCAAGGGGTCCCAGATTGGAGAGGATGCAGGCCGGGCTGAGGGCCCCCCCCCCCCGCCCCCCGCATGAATTTCGTGCACTTGGCCTCTACTTGAATATAAACTGTAATTGGGGGGAAAAAAGTAATAAATGAGGAGACAAGCCTTCCTGTTGGCCAATTTCCTCCTAAGACATTTTACTTTTGGGCCTACCAGTTCTATTTCACTAAGGGAGACAAGTTTATAAAGAGACAACCCAAAGATCTATTTTTTGCTAGATTGGTAAAAACAGAACAGTATGTATCTTCTAAACAATAACATTGGAACCATCAGACTCTAAACATATCTGTTTGACTTTTACTTCTCTGTGGAGAAGGAGGAAGTAGGATTTTTTGCTGGACAGCCCCTGTAGCAGGCACAATGTCTATTTTACATGTTATTTTTCTTTAAGTTTAGAAATAACAAACAGAACTTTGAGAACTATTCCACATATCTCTAAACACAATTATTACATAGGCAGCAAGAATTCACTTGTTTAGAATCGTGATATTAGGGTGGAAGGTGACAGTAACAGCTGAGAATCTGGTTGTGGGAAATTTTCAAAGAAGAACACTTTGGTGTCAAGTAGAATACATATCAGACAGAAAGATATAAATGTGTGTTAGTTAGTGGAATAAAACAAGTTAAATTAATTTAAATATCCTTTCACACTGGACCAAAAAGATAAAAGCCATTTAGTATGCTTGAATTTATTATGCCTCTTTAGTAGTCTAATTTAACAAATCTGAAGGCACATTCATGAAGAAATCCTTCATTTTGAGAGCTTTCAGATGGGTATAGTTATGATTTTATACTAAAACACCCAAAAGACCTTCCAGGAATGCATTATTTGGGTCTTAAGGAATAGATAAAATGAACAGACACCATGTTTGAGAATTAAATTCTCTATCCTATTTAGAACCATGCTTATTGGAAGCATTGTTTCCAATGCTGCCTGTTTATTCACCTCCCTTTCCAAGTTCAACCCAATACATTTCTTTTTCTCTCTTCTCAACTCCATCAAAATTGTTCTTGGAGAGAGGAGTAGTGATGTAGTTGCTAACCCATTGGACTCTTTCAGTCCTAGTTTATTGACTTCTAGGAAGAAGCGTGTGATCTGGGTGAGCCTGGTAACAGGGCTTGCCATCTGCCCTGAGAATGATCATTGATCCAAGCCATCAAGTCCCTATTTGCCCTCAGGACCTCTTCTAGGCAGGCCCAGTGCTATTGAATGACAGTAAGACAGTAGGAGAAATCTAAGTTCTGATCCAAGTCAACCTCATAGGTTACCAGAAGTCCATGGTTCCTTCCAGGCCAACTGCTAGAAACGGGTTACCAGGAGAAGTCCATGGTTCCTTCCAGGCCAACTGCTAGAAACATGAAATAACTATATTATTCCATAGAGTCTAGAGCACATTTTTTTCTTCACATTTTAGCATCTTTTAAAGTTCCTGGCATTTCAAAGCACTGTTAACCTGGATTGACATTGAATTCTTTTCTGAAAGATTTGAGTTTCCTTTTGCTAGTCACTTAGGTCCACTGTCAACCTGAAACCACTTTACAATAAATTCTCAACTTCAGGTTTTTCTTGGCCACACTGATGGTTTGAATTTAGATCAAAAGCTGGGCTCCGGTTCATAGTCTCAGGGGAGAGTTTTAATCTCCTTCTCACCTAGTGCCAATTCTTCACTGTCCCTTTCTGTGTCATGGGGTTATTTCTCATTTACTCTTACACAGAGAATGCAGCCCTTTTGTCTTCCAACTTCATGCAGGGGTGTTTTTTCTCTCTTCATGTTGCATAAAATGATGGTGTATGTGCAAAGACAATAGGAGAACAAAAGATTAGTGCTGTATCTAGACACTCTCCAGCAGGTAGGCTCAATTTACCTCCTTTATAGTGAGCTTACTTTCTTTCACCTTTTGTCAATAACATAGCTCCCTCCTCCCTCCTTCTAGCACCTCCCCAGACTGTCCCTCGAGGTGGAACAAGCGTGGCTGAATATGGCTTCAACTCTATGTTTGTTGTTCATAATTATACCCTCAGCATGGGATGCAGCCCCCTTATGACTAGGTCAACCAGGAATGGCTTTGGTCTTTACTGAACTTTATTAAAACCTACAATTTAGTCTTTATTGAAATTAACCTTAACCCACCTGGTCATGTTCCTACTGTGTTCTTGATTCAGCTCATTGCTGGGATGGCAAGATTGCACAGCAGTTCACATTTCCACCATCCACTTCCACCTGTTTTATCTTTCTCCTTGTGCACCAGTATACTTTACCCCCGAATTTACTAATTTAACTCCATTTATTTCAACTAGCTACTTTTGAAACTTTTCTCTTTTGCTATATACAACAAATTGACCCTCTGAATTTCCTCTCCCATTAGCTCAACTTTCATTACTATCTCCTATCATAATGCTGACACTTCCTACTTCTTATAATGTTCTCTTTTCTTGTCTTATTTGATATCATGCTCTTCTGGGCTTTCTCCTATGGCTCTGGTCACTTCTAACCCTTGAATGCTGGTGTTTCTCGGACCTCTTCCTTGGGTCTCTTTCTAGTTTCACTCTGTATACCTTCTCTAGTCAATCTTATCTGTTTTCTCATAGTTTCAATTTTAATCACTGTGCTGATGACTCCCAAACCCCTATCTGTGGTCCAGTGCCGTTATTGAGCTCTAAACCCATCTATCTAGGTGCCTTCTGACATATCACAGGTGAGACTCACTAAGTCTGAAAAGTACCTTTTCCACAAACCTATACCCCTCCTGTGTTTCTAATCTTGGTCATAGCACCCTTAGCTCAGCCTCCAAACCTGGACATCATTCTTACTATGCCACTTACTAGCTTTAGAGTGAAATTACACATTTGTCTCTAAACCTCATTTCCCTCATTTATAACACTGGAATAATAGTTTATTTCATAAACTTGTGAGAAGTTTATATACATATGCATGTAGCAGTTAACATAGTGACTAATCTATAGTGAGTCCCCAATTAATGTTATTTATATTATACTTAATATCTTCCTTTCCAACAACACCCTATCTAGTTGATTATTAAATCTTCTTGTGCCTATTTCCTAATCCATTTATACTACAAGTATCTTTCTAATATACCCACTTCCTACATTGCTACATTGCTAGTTCAAGCCACTGGCATCCCTTAGGCAAATTATTTCAACTGGTTTCCTTGCTTCCCATCTTACTTGCTGTCAATCCATTTTCCATCATTCACCTAGAATAGTCTTTGTTAATCATACAGCTGATTGTATAATGCCTCTGCCTAGAAACCTTTACATTATTTCATTGTCCTAAAGATGTCCAAATGCCTTCGTAGGGTTCCTGTGGTCTGGCATCTGCTAATCTCTCCTGCCTTATCACCCCATGCCGGGTCATTTTGGACAAACTTCTCTTCTTGTGAACTTTACACTTGCATTGCCTTTTGAAATCTCTTACTTCTTTCTCTTTTCCTGGTTAAGTTCTATTCATCTTTCAGATCCTGGTTCCCAAGTCTGGGTTACTTGTACCTCGTTAAGCACTTCCTTAGCATTCAGATCACATTTATCACTTCTCATTGTTAGAAATGCCCATTTACTATCTCCTAGAGTTATCAGATTTAATAGATAAAAATATAGGCTGCCTTGTTAAATTTAAATTTCAGATAAACAAATAATTCTTTAGCATAAGTTTGTCCCACGCAGCCCTTTCTCTTACTAGACTGCACTCATTTGAGGGCAGGGATCAGGATTGTTTCCCAATAGCTGGTATTTGGCTTAACCCACCACACACATTTTATTCATTGTTGACTATGTGAATAAACTACTTAATGAAGACCAAAGTTATATTCATTATTTTTATACTATTTGGTGCTGTGTTAATCATGAAGCACATTCTTCTAGTTTTGTTGTCTATCATTCAAATGTACTTTGAAGCAAGCAGAGAATTTTGAAATAAACTGCTCCCACCACAATTTGCTTTTGCATAAATTTTTTGAAATGCCCATGTTTGCAATCTTCCCTATGTCAGAATGAAGTTGATATTTCAACCACAATTTTCATTGAAAAGCAAAAGAGAAAGCACAACTATAACTTCCACAATTCAACTGCCTTTTCCTTTTTTATCAGTTTGAAGGGCTTTTGTTCTCTCTAATACAAGTTTCTCTTCATGCATAGCAAAGACATAGTCTAATCTCCAAGGTTTATTTGCCAAAAGA
Source organism: Myotis brandtii (assembly GCF_000412655.1). Lineage (NCBI taxonomy): Eukaryota > Metazoa > Chordata > Mammalia > Chiroptera > Vespertilionidae > Myotis > Myotis brandtii. The sequence continues at coordinate 2,413,504 of NW_005370777.1, forward strand.
ATCACTAGATGTGGAAAGGAGCAAGTGTTTGATTTTTTTTTATTAATTTGGAATGCAGTTCACCTGAGAATGAATGTGCAGATCTATCTTAGAAAACTTTTCAAAGTAAAAATATAAGTAAAGGAGTGTTTATAGACATTTTCCAGCCTGTGAATGTAGAAGGCTTAATAGCCAACATTCACACTGTGCAGACTGTGAATGGAATAGAAATAAACCAGTTTCAAGGTAAATTCTTCATGCTCTGAACCACTGAACACCCTCCTTTTATAGAGAACAACAGCTATTTTATATAATTCAAGAATACCACAGGGTCTGAGCTCTCCACTCTCTACTGTGATTGGCCAACTCCTCTGTCCTACAAGTATGCTTACTCAGTGGTTCTAATTTAATAAAGTTCTGGACTGCTTTAAAAGAAGGGACAAAACACCATACTATATTTTCCAATAAATTATTAAGGCAAGTAAGCATAAAAACCGTGTCCTAGAATGTTTCTCATGAGATGAAACAAAACCTTCCACATTCGTTAAACAAATATTTTACTGCTTTTGGTTAACAATAATACCAAAAACTTTTAGGCTCTTTGGTGGCTGTATGATTTATGACCGTCCCCCCAGCCCCCGCCACCCAATATTCTACAAGAAAAGAAGAGCATAAGTATGTTTCCCAGGGGATAAAACACATTAAAATCAAGAGGACCTCTCATTGTAGGATTTAATTGAACTATTTTTCAGTAGCTGGTATTTAGTTGGCTTTATTTAGATTTAATATAGCTGTAAGTAGGAAATCTGAATTGGGTCTCTGGGCTACTCATGCTGATGTGTTCAGGATGAAACTTGGGGGCTTTGCATAGCAGAGTTCTGTAGTCAGATCAGCACTAGGTTATTAAGTTTCTAAGGTTGAGGATGGGCCTTGTCAGTACGTGATCTTCCAGATAAGGAACATAAAATTGCACTTGGAAGCAACAAGAAGAGTCAAGAGTCATTTGCAGTGAGTGAGCAAAATGAAATCCTGTAGGAGATCAAGTTTGTTTTTGCTGGGAGATGTCACTATTGTCAACACACATTACCTAAGATGGAGGGAAGATAAGAGGCGGTGGCTGGCATCATTTGACAATAACGGATGACATTGTTTCTGAATCTCTCCTCCTTCCTTCCCTTTCTTCCTCCCTCCCACCTTTCCAACTTCCAATAATGCTATAATTTGCATCCTGTGTTTATGTTACATGTAATGGGTGTGTTAAAATGCTGTTATTAACATTAGGAGGGAAGACTCAATGGTGGGGAAAGAATGGAAAGGAATTTATGTCATTTTTGGGTCACCAACTCAGATGCACTGTAGTTTTTCCCACCTCTTAGTCATGACTTAATGATTCTAAACTAATGAAAATTTAATAGCAGAAAGTTGTACAAACTGACCTCTTTGCATCTCTCTATTCCTGCACAACTCAATAAAATTATTTAAGTTTACCCATAATAGGTCACGAGGCTGGTCTTCTGAGTTCAGGCTCTGGGCTATTGTTTAGGTTTTTAAAAACAGCATTGAAAACTTCTGAGTCATTTTTATTTTTGCTCAGGCTCTGAAGTTAGTGAGTTTGGGTTGAAACTCTAGCTCTATGTAATCCAGCTGTGTAATCTTGTTTGGCAAGTTATTTACTCTGCCAAAGCCTCAGTTTTCTCAACTGTAAGATGAGGATAATAATGTCTACTCTCATAGGAATTTTGGGAGGATTACGTGCAAATAAATGATATAATATATGCAAAGCAGTTAATACAATGCATGATATACAGTTAGTCAATAAGACTTAACTCTATTATTAACTATTAATATTGACATCTGGACAGTAGAGAGGCCATAGTCAGGTTTGAGAGGGACACTGTCCTTCAAGGGTCCCTGAGTTTCCTGTCAGCAGTTTCTATAGGATTGGAAAAGACCTTCTGCTCTTATTTTTCTCACAGTCCCATTTTTGGCACTGTTCTCTATTTGACAAAATTTATTGGTGCTACTTCCCGAGACATTATCTCTCATTGGAAGATGGTGATTTTAATAGCTTTTACTCTCTCTTCTCTGCAGGACAATGTTCGTCCCTCTCTTCAAGCTCCAGATCAACTTCTGCCTTCTGTGTGCAGTCAGATCAGTTGGGAGGAATCCAGGTGAGTGGTAACCATACATAGCTTGGTCTAAGAAGTAATACTGAGAATGAAGTGATATAGCTTTTCATGATCTCAGCTTCCTCTTCTGCAAAGGAAGGGCTGTACTCAAGAGTAGGAGCCTTCCTGACAATATCTATGGTCCGATGGAATGGAAATGCTTTGGAGAAGAGTATATTTCTGTGTGACTTTGTTGGTGTGTAGACGTGCACTCTCACATGCTGCTTTTGGGGTGGGGCCTTTCCCTGGATTTGGGGGTTCACTTGAAACTATGCAGATGAGACATACATCACAACAGTGCTTCAAGCTTATTTATAGAACCTCTGGCAACTGTATTTTAAAATTTTTACTTTGAAGCCAATTACAAAATTGGATGAGGTATTACTTAAACTTTCCTTTGACTCAAGTGTCTCTCTCTCTCTCTCTCTCTCTCTCTCTCTCTCTCTCTCTCTCTCATCCAGATAGGATATACTAGACACAACAAAACAAACAGTTACATCTACTGGTAGTTTTAATTCTGGCTCCACTGGAAGAAATAATAACACTTTGGAAACATTTTCCCTCAGGGAGCATAAATCCCATGAACATCTCAAGAATTTTATACCAAGACTTAAGGCTTATTAGAATAACAAGCAGAGAGACAATCTATTATAAATTTTATAACCTTTCCCCTGACTATAAAAATATATGCTAATTGGAAAATATAGAAAACCATAAAAAAGAAAATTAGGATCGCACATAATCCCAATACCTAGAGATAAATACTTTAACATTTTCATTTATTTATGACCCATTCTATCCTAAAAATATAAATATATGAGCATATGTAGACAAATAAATATTTGCACTCTCCTTTTGTTCTTGCAGGGTGGTATAATTTTTGGAGCATGAACTCCACAGTTAGACTGCCTGGGTTCAAATTTACTAGCTCTTGGATACATTTAGGAATTTTCTACTTCTGATAAGCCTCAGTTTTCTCACCTGGAAAATGGGCATCATCATAATAATGCCAACATCTAGGACACTGTAAGAACTAAAGGAGATAAAGTATGTAAAGTTTTACTATGGCTTCTGGCACTATTACTTTAATTTGTATTAATGAATACAGGTTGTTTTTTTATTATGCCTTTTTGTTTCATAGTTTTTGTCATTTTAGATTTCCTTCCTTTTTCCTTTGTCCTCTGTCATTTTTAGTTTGTCCTGTAATTTGGAAGGTACATATTCTCTTTTTATTTCTAGTGGCTATCTTTGAGTTTTATTTTAAAACTTTGCTTAGTTTATATTTCTCTAATTATCAAAGTCAAGAACAAAATGGTATTTTTTGACCTTTCCCCAGCATGAAAGAAAGGACCACTCACTACTTGGGGCCCCTCAGGCAATCTCCTTCATTGCATGGGTATGTCTCCTCACTTTTCATAGGAAGAAGACTATTAATCTCATTGTAAGAGGAGGAAACTGAGGCCTAGAGCGTCTGTCCCTTGCCTATGGTCACACAGTTTTAAGACATGAAGCTAGAGGTCAAACCCAATTCATTTGGACTCCAAAGCCTTTATATTCCTGGCTTATTTTCTCATTGTCAGGGGTTCACTGAGTTTCTGTTTGAGCACTACTAGGAAGGATTCACCACTTTTTCAATCAGCCTAATTCATCGAGTCTTTCTCAAGAAGGGTCTTTCCTTCTATCAAACAGGAATTTTGTCCTTCCAAACACCTCCCCTGGCATCTGCTCCCCATTTCCTATAACACTAATATGTTCTGAATAGTCAACCAAACATTTCTTGATTCTTTTCTTTTAAATTTTGTTTTATTGCTTAAAGTATTACAAAGAGTAGTACATATGTCTCTCTTTTTTCCCCCTTGACCTTCCCTCAGCCTCCCCTACCCACCAGTGTCTTGTGTCCATTAGTTATGCTTATATGCATGCATACAAGTCCTTTGGTTGATCTCTTACCTCTTCCCTCCCTCCCACCTTCCCCGGTCTTCCCACTGTAGTTTGACAGTCTGTTCGATGCTGCTCTGCCTCTGTATCTATTTTTGTTCATCAGTTTATAATGGTCTTTATTATCCACAAATGAGTGAGATCATGTGGTATTTTTCTTTCATTTGACTGGCTTATTTCACTTAGCATAATGCTCTCCAGTTCCATCTTGATTCTTATTATGTGCTTGGATTCAAAGCAAGTACTATGGGGATATAACATATCATCTTTGCCATAACTAGCCTTTTGGTGATGTAAGACCAAAATATATAAAGTAATTAGAGAACAACATGAAACTGTAAAGAATTAGGGTAAAAATATATTGAACAAATTATCAGTTTAGGAGAGTTCAAAAAAAGGAAAGGCAAGCACAGGGGTACAATTTCCATGGAAGGTTTATATCTACCCGGTTTCTTACTACATCTGAAATGATATAATTATAATCAAGAATTGTGGATTCGAAGGGCATTATTAGAACTAAATGGTAATGCAATAGCAAAAGAAACTTCTGCAGGGGTCCTTGGATGTTTGATGTAAATATAAAACAGATTACACTAAAATAATAAAGGTCAAATATAAAATCCATTGTTTCCAATTACTGCCACTTCACAGACGTTACCTAATTTAGCCAAAGCATGAGAGGAAAATATTTTGTGCTTGAAAATGTAAATTGAAATATTTTCCAATGCAGCAACAATGCTGTATTATTGAGCTGGACAGGCCCCTACTTGATCTCCTATGGTCCATTACCCTGGCCCAGTGCTTTGGAGCTTATCGGGGTTACAAGGCTGTTCTTTGCCTCTTTGATAAGAGTTACCACTTTGCTAGATGTAGAAAGCTCCTATGTGCCAACTTGGACTTTTACCAGAAATTCATGACAAGGTAAGGGGCATGCTGATGGGTGTTTTTTTTTTCTCAGAGTTTCATTTTTTTTTTATTCACTGAAAAAAGTGGAATACCTCATTTTCATTAAGCCTTCATGATTGTCTTAGCAGTAAAGACACAATGCTTCTGCTTATTCAGGGTCCTTTTCGTACCAAGTTTAGGCTTTTCACATTGTCCAGCTCAAGAACAAGAAGGTTGATTCATCCTTCAGGGAGTTTATGTTAAGGAAATTGGAGTGGGATCAGCATGAAGGCAGGTGTATCTCTTTCATGGGCTAGGGGTCTATGAGACTCACAGCTTCTCCATCACTATTGACTAAATTTCTATGTTCTTGTATCGTTTCTGCTTTCTCTTAATGGCCTGCACATGGAATGAACTTGCCTTAATGTTGACATGTACCTGACAATGAGAGCCACTACTTACGTGGCATTAACTATCATTCTGAGGACAGCTCATATTTGCTTTTTGAATCTTTACACTTACCCTACAAGACAGGTTTATTATCCTCTCCATTTTATAGAAGGTACTGGGATGCAGATAAGTAAAGTATCTTGCTCTAGATACAGAGCTGAGCTGGTCCATAGATCCAGGCCATCTGGCTTCAGTCTTTATTCCATACTGTGATCTGCCTCCTAATGATGTTCTTTCAGTTTTAGCTTCCACCTCTTGGGGCCCTGCCTCCATTGTCCCTGAAGCCATGTACCCTCAGACATTCCTGTAGTTACATAGGTTAGAAGGTCCCACTCTTGTTTAATACTAGTTGAAATTGGGGTTCTGTTGCTTACAATCAATATTGTTATCTACTGCTGTATAATAAATTACCATCAAATTTAGCGACTGAAGACAACAATGCACCATTATTATTTTTCAGTTTCTGTGGGTTAGGAATTCAGGTGCAGGTTGGCTGGGTGATGTTGACTTGGGATTGATTTGTTCATTCATAAGCTGGTGGAGCTGTAGTCACCTAAAGGCTTGTAGTCACCTCCAACAGAGGCTGGAGGAATTGTTTCCAAGGTGGCTCAGTAACACGGTAGAATATTGGTCCTGGCTGTTTATTGGGAGGTTTCAGTTCCTTGTCACACAGTCCTTTCCACAGGGGCTGCTTATACTCTTAGAACATGGCAGATAGCTTTCCCTAAAACAAGTAATTGAGGGGACTAAGGTGGAAGATGCACATGTCTGTCATGACCTAGCCTTGAAAGTCATACACTGTCATTTCATTCTATTGTTGATATTGGTCAGTTATGATTCAACATGGGAGGGGAACAAACAAGGACGTGATTAGCAAGAGGTAAAGACTGCTGGAAGCTATCTTAGAAGCTGGCTACAATGGACCTAAATGTCCTGTCTGGTACACTATGTGACAGATGTCTCTACCTCAAGGTTAGATTTTATACCACATAGGTATTCTGATACTATTATAATCAATATTCATACTTAAACTTACTGCCATTATTCAACACCTGATCATCTTTTGGGAGGCTAAATTCACATAGTATACTTCTCTCTTTTTTTCACCACATACATAATATATAAATTATTCATGAATAGAAGAGTTTCCTTTTAGTCTAAATAGATTTTTCATTGGTTTAAGTTCCTTGCTGATTACTTGTGAGCAGAGAGGTGTGAGATGATGTCACAAAGACAATGAGAATAGAGATAGTCTTCTCTACTCTCCAAGTTTTGCCATCTTCCCAATTCATAGGTAGTCTAAGTAGGATAAGAGGAGTAGAATGAAAATATCTGGCTTCCAGTTCTGAATTCACCACATTACAACTGTGTGGCCTTGCCCAAGTCATTTCATCTCAATGAGTCTTTTTCAGCATATTTAAAAAGGGATCAATATTTTTATTTTATAATATGATTGTGCAGACTCTGTGACATAATGCTTTATAAACTGTAAGATACTACTTATTGGTCCAGAAAGGTACCTGGTATTGGCTTGGGAACTAGAAACTAGACTTGCATCCTAGCTTTGCAACATATCATAGGCGTTTGTGAATAGTTATTTATTCCTCTGTAATACTGATTTAATAATAATAATAATAATAATAATAATAATTCTAACTTCATGAAGAAATGGAGTTCAGATAAAATGCTGTCTGATTGTCAATGTTTGATATGTAACAGTTGCTATGATTATGTCTCTATTGTAGAAGGGTTGGAACCAAATTTGCTATACTTTAAAAATCAAAGGCAACATAGCTAAGTAATTTATTTAATGAATACATATTTATTAAAGGTAGGTAGATGACAAGTGTGAGTGGAGTGCTATAAATACAACAGCAAAGGAGATGGATGCTCTCTCTTTTTAGAGCTTAGAGCTTTTGGGGGAACTGACAGATGGGTATGAAATTACAAACTAGTGTGATAAATGATATGGATGGGCATGTGGATGCCATGGGAGCATATAGCAGTGGTGCCTACTTAAGACTTGTTGGGTCACAGCAAGCTTTGATGAGGAAATATGATCTAAGGTAGGATCTGAAAGTTAAGTTGGAGTTAGGTTAAGGGAGGTGGGTGAGAGTTCAGGGGAAGTGTGCCCCAGTTGGAGAAAAGAGCCTTTATAAAGATTGAGAGGTAAGAGAACCCCTGGGATGATCAGAAAGTCCTTCAGTGTGGCTGGAACAGAGGCAGAGGCAGAACTGTAATATGTGATAGGAAGATATGCTCGATCACAGAGAACTTCCTCCTAAGAATATGAAAGCTTTGCCCTGGATTTTATCTTGAGAGCAATGAAGGGTTCCATGAAGGATTCCAAAGCTAGAATGAGACATAATCAGATTTGCATTTTAGAGAGAGGTCCTCCACTTCAGTTTTCTCAATACTGCTGCTATTGGTATTTTAGGTGGAATAATTCTCTATTGTGGAACTCATTGCTGGTGTGGTTGACAGATTAATGACTCTCCCAAAGATGTCCATGACTTAATTCCTGGAACCTATAAACAAGTTACATTACTTGACAAAAGGAACTTTGCAGACAAAATGAAGATTATGGACCTTAAAATAGGGAGGTTATCCTAGATTAACCAGATTGGGTGGGCCCTGTTTAATCACATTGACCCTTGAATGTGAGTGAGGAAGACAGAAGAATCAGAGAAAGGTGTGCCAGGAGAAAAGGCAGGTGACACGAGGCATGAGGAGTAGTCAATCCACTATTACTTGCTTTGAAGATTAAAGGAGTCATAGCCAAGAAACGTGAGTGACCCCTAGAAGCTAAGAATGACCCCTGTTGATAGCCAGCAATGAAACGAACCTCAGTCCTACAATCCCATGGAGCTGAATTACACCAGCAACCTGGCTGAGCTTGGAAGAGAAGCGTGCCTCCAGTAAGGACTGCAGCCCTGTTGAGATCTTGATTTCAGTCCACTCTGACCTCTGTCAGACTTCTGGCCCACAGAACTGTGAGATAATGGATGGGTGTTGCTTAAAGCTGCTACGTTGGTAGCACTTCGTTACCACAGCAATAGGAAACAAATACACCAGGTGCCTGGTCCTTGCCTCCTTAATGCCAGCATGCTCCCTCCTTCCCTAGTTATCCTGGCAACCCCAAAACACTCTCACACATTTCCAAATGCTTGCTGCTGCTGGAGGTGGGGGCAGGCTTGGATATGAAGCCATTCGCCCCTGGTTGAGAAGCCCTGCTATGGAGAATTATAAGTAGGAAGAAGGCTGGGTAGAGGCAGAGGAACCTGTTAGGAGGTTGTGACATTTAAGCTGAGAGATAGAATGGCCTAAAGGAACACGGTGAGAACATTGGTGGGAATACAGAAGGGGATGCATTTGAGGGATGATTAGGAGGCAGAGTCAACAGGATTCATCAGTGGTGGTTTGGTTAGCATTGGGGGTGAGCCATCTTCTCTGTTCCTGTCTTCTCCTGACACTACCACCCTTCTATTCGCCCCATCATGACACATGTCTAAAAGCAAACAGCATTTTTGCAGAAACCTGACTTGCCCTCCAGTGAGCAAGAGGATACACTCTTGGAGCCATCAGCAATTTGTACCAAGGAAGGGAAATGACAGCAGACCCAAAAGGCCCCTTGTGGCCAAAGGCACCCAGTTGGTGGGACACAGTAATTGCTCGAACAACTTTCAGCCACTCCATGCTGCAACTGACAACAGGAAATGAGAGATTTTATACTTCCCAGCAGAAGCCAGGCAGGCAATCCAAATGGCTGAAGCGTAGTTTTGAACCAGGGTGTTTGGCTAAGCTGACCAAACTCCTGTGTGCAGTTTGAAAGCATTTCACCCTAGAGATTTGTAGTTATAGTTTGTCCAAAAGACCCTGGGCCCCTCATTTTCACCCATGTACCCAACTCCCTGTACTGAGTCCCTTCTGTATGAAATACTTACTGTTGTTTCTGTTTCCTGACTGGACTCTGACGAGGCAGGGCACACAATGCACAACACGCAATGCACAACGGGCCTGTTTCAAACAATGAGTTTGTTTTCCCTGGAGATGTTGCAGCTCACTGGCTCTCCAGCCCTCCTCTGGTTTGTGCTGAGTCCCCTAGCCTAGTTTCTGGGAGGACCAATACTGCAGAATTGCCCCCTACTATTGGGAAGATGAATACAAGAGTGCATATAACCAGTTACCTGAGACAAATGCAAGTGTCATGGGAACCTTTTAAAGCTGGTTTTAGGTGGGAAATGAAAATCTCCCTTGCATTTGCATTTCCCCTTTGCTCTTAAAAACAGCCACAGGGACATGAATGAATTATCAAGTCAACAAATAATGACTCAGCATAATCAAAGGTCATGGCAGAGAATCTGAGTTTTTGTGTGATCTCTGATATATAGGGATTGATGAATTCCACAGGATTTTTTTTTGTTTTGTTTGTTTGTTTTGGCACTTGGCATGTTATATTAAGCCTAATTGGCAAATAGGTGATTCACATAAAGGCTTTCCTATCAAAGTCCAATTGAAGTTGACCACACTGTCCTATCCCCAGTAGAACTGAAATGGGTCACAGCACAGGGTAGCTTGGCTCTGGGTCTGACTACAAAGAATTTCCCCCTTTCTGCCTTTTGATTTTTTTAAATATATATTTTTTTATTAATTTTAGAGAGGAAGGAAGAGGGAGAGAGAAATAGAAACATCAATGATGAGAGAGAATCATTGATTGGCTGCCTCCTGCATGCCCCTCATTGGGGATCGAGCCTGCAGCCTGGGCATGTGCCCTTGACCAGAATCAAACCTGGGACCCTTTAGTCTGCAGGTCGACACTCTATCCACCAAACCAGCTAGGGCTCTGCCTTTTGATTAAAGTCCACTTAAGTGGAATCAATTCTATTTCTTATTTCATGTTCAAATCGCAAGAATGTCAAGTTTCAGATGCAGACCTAAAGCAGGGAAGCCCAGGGCTGATGCTTGTGGCTGAACTCTGCACTGACCTTGAGTTGGAGTCATTTCCAGTTCCAAGAGATACTCTTTGTTCTCTGCTCAGGCACTGAGGAAAAGCCAAGGACAGAATGCAGGTCAAACTGTCAAATGTTCTCAGTGTCATTTCCTAATGCTGACTCCGTATCAGTATGTGTGATTTTATAATTCTAGCTATTTGTTTGATCTCACACAGGCAAATTGGCTTGGGAGCTGAAGGGCTGTTTTATGTCAAGATGCTCTAGCTTTGGTTGGCAATTATCTTCTAAATATTTAGGAATGGTGACAGCCATCTCTCCATTCCTGAATATTTTTCTGGCCTTGTCAGCTTCAGTCCCAGTAAGGGAGGGAGAAGGCTCCTACACAAGGTGAGATAGCTAATAAAACTATAGAGTTGGGATTTTTTTCTAGAAAAGAAAATCCATAAGTGACAAAATACCTCACCAAGTCATTATTCCTCCCCAATGTCTTGCGTTTGCATGTGCTTGGCACATACACAAATAACATTTGCAGATTCTGTAAAGCAATTCATCTTGCTCTGAATCTAATGCCAGTAATTTTTTAAGGAAGTCAGCAAAATGTAGCCCAAGAAGGAAAATACTGCCATTATTTTTTTAAAACGCTATTGTTTTTATTCAATCTGCTATGGAACTGTGACTAAATAATTTACTCTTCACACTTAATTTTTAATTTTGTGGCATTCTCCCCTCTACCCCTTCAAATGAGGTTGAGTCCTAAATCCTCATACCCTAATATCCCAGCTGTACAGTCATATAAGAGGTTTGTTTCCGTAAAATGATTACTGGTGTCTAATAGAATTGTAATAACTCAATACTGGTTTATACATTTTTGATTCACTCTGCATTTTTTATGTGACAGCTTGCCAAGTTCCAGTTTTTGCCCGATCATCTTTGCATTAATAATACATGCTGCTGAGATCTTTTGAATAGAGGATACCTTCTCTCCCCCTCCCCGCTTTACTGAATGCTTTGCTTTCCCCAGCAAAAATATCAATTTGGATTTAATAATCTATAGTTCTTTTGATTTGATTTGATCACACTTAGCAGGAAACCCCCCCAAAAAACCATGGCTGCATATCCACCAAAACATGTATCAATTGGTCCTCTCTAATAAATGCAGTCATTGGACCACTGATCCATACTATTGCTTACTATGTGTAATTGATTAAAGGTTTGGCCCCATGTTTTCCTATTCAGACCCTTTCAACAACAACAACAAAAATGACAAACAATAAAACCTATGCCATAGAAAGAGGATGTTTCTGATAATATTTTCTTGTCACCCTCATCAATATACATTTTGTCACTCTCCGTTCTAAATGATCACAGAGGTGCTGCTGAACTCGATCTGCTCTTGCTCCCAATTGTTCACATAACAGACCACTGTGGGGGTAACTGGTCCAGCCCATCACCTGCCTCCAGGATTGTTATAAATAATCAGCATCAGAAAAAGGAACTGACAAGGAGCTGAGAGGGCCCTCCAACAGCACATCTTCATCCACCATCTTATTTACCATTTGCAAAAAATGCAACCAAGGGATTCCCCCCCCCCGCCCCCGCCACACACACATTCTTTCTTTCCTTT
>NW_005370777.1:2426168-2457641 GCF_000412655.1 Myotis brandtii
TTTCTCCCTTCCTTTCTTCCTTCCTTCCTTCCTTCCTTCCTTCCTTCCTTTCTTTATTTGGTAAAGGGTTAGGGTTAGGTTAGTGGTAGAGGTCTTTTAGTGTTTTGGCTATAACTAGAATAAGTGTTACAGTGATGTTAGGTATAAGTCAGAATTAGGGATAGGGTTAGGTTTGAGGTTAGGTATAGTGTTTGGCTTAGGTTATGATTAGGTATACATTGTGCTTAGGGTTAACTTTAGGTTTAGGGTTGAGGTTAGGTTATAGTGAAAATTACAGTTAAGGTTATAGGGAGGTTTTGTTATAGTGTAAGATTTAGGATCAGGATCAATGTTATGTTTGAGGTAATCCATTTAGAGTGATTGACAGGTATATAGTTATTGCTATTGTATCATTCATATATATATATATGATCTCCCCCACCTCACTTCTTAAAAAATTCCCTTTAACATTTCTTATAATACTGGTTTGGTGGTGATGAACTCCTTTAGTGTTTGTGTGTGTGTGTGTGTGTGTGTGTGTGTGTGTGTTTGAGGAGAGGGTGGGGTCTGGGAAGTTCTTTATCTGTCTTTTGATCTTCAATGATAGCCTTGCTGAGTAGAGTATTCTTGGTTGTAGGTTGACCAAGGGTACCTTTTAAATTTTAGAGTTCCTGTCTCAAACAAGTGACAAAGAGCTAGTAAGTAAGAGAATTGCTATCTCAATGGCTGTCAAGCAATTAAACCAGAATCTCTGGGGATGTGATATGGGCATTAGTATTTTTTAAAATCCCCTAGGTCATTTTGATGCTCAGCCAAGATCGAGACTTGGTGCTCTAACCTGGGATCTTGCCACTCTTAGTGTAGCTGAGTGCCTGCTTCTCTGGCCTTGTTGGAAATGCAGAAATCTCCTGAGTCAGGTAGATTCATGCAGATTCTACTGAACCAGACATCCTGAATCAGACTCTGCACATTGGCAAAATCTCTCAGGTGATTTGTAGGTACATTAAAGTTTGAGAAGCATTGGCCTACACCACTATTATAAGAAACATCCCCAAGTTAGCAAGCCAATTACTAAACAGATTGATAGCTGTCAGTGTTTCTAGCGAAAGCAGGTATAGCCATATGTTGGTTCACAAACGGGTACCCCATATATGTAGAGGCAAGGAGAGACCAGAGAAAGGGGAAGATCACTCTAGATTGGTAGGTGTCAGGTTTAATAAACAAAGGAACTTATATATCAGAATTGTCTTGGGTGTCCACAAGATGGGTAGATCTCTGCCCCGTTCCACCATATTCTTAAAAGTTTATACAGAGGCCTTAACTGGGTTCAGCCACGTATTCAGTCCAGATGGTCTCAGCAACACCTTACTCTCTCAGGGCTATGTCCTTGAAAAGTCTCCCACTGTGAGAATGATGGGCAGAGCTCACATTCCAAGGATAGGGGAGGCAGGTGAAGAACCTCCAATTGCCTGAGTCTAGCTTGCAGGTCAACCAGCAGTCACTTCCTCTCGGTGACCTCCTCTAACACTGTGGGCTTTGTTGTCAGGCAGTCCTGGCTTTGTTCCCCTATGTGACTTTGGGTAAGTCTCTTTAAGCTCCAGTTTGCTCATCTGTGTGATAATACTAACAATAGCACCCACCTCCATAGAGTGGTTGTGAAATTTTATTTAAAAAGTACATGCAAAGTGTCTAAGCCAATGCCAGATGCATTGTAAGCAAACCATATATTTTGGTAGTTAATACTAATATTCATAATAAAGTTGTACTCTTCAGAGACCTCTACAATTGCTCAGATGTCTAAATGAAGATGATAATTCTTTTTTATTTATTCTTGTCTTTAAAAATATATTTTTATTGATTTCAGAGATGAATGGAGAGAGAAAGAGAGATGGAAACATCAATGATGAGAGAGAATCATTAATTGGCTGCTGTCTGCACACCCCACACTGGGAATAGAGCCCACACCTGGGCATGTGCACTGACAGGGAATCGAAATGTGACCTCCTGATTCATAGGTCAACACTCACCACTGAGTCATGCTGGCCAGCCAATAATTCTTTTTTTTTTTAAGTATCTATATACCCAGAAGGTCAAGTGAAGCTCTCATGGAAGTCAGGCCTCATGACTGTCCTTGCACTTTCAGCCCACACTTGATCCCATTCATCAGTTATAGGAGGGACAACAGGAAGGTTAATGGATGCCTAGAAAAACAGTTCAGTGATGAGCTCAACCAGAATGCCTTTCCTAGCTCCTGTGTCTGGGTGACTTCAGCTTAATTTTCTTTGGAAGCCACCGCCATTGTGTGTAAAAGGTCTCACAAAGCCAGCTTCCATGTGGGGCTAACTCTGTTCACCTAAATTTGGCCTGATTTAGAAAGCTTTCTTGGGCTCTTTCCCACTAAATCCAAACAGGAACAGGAGATTTTTATTAAAATGACTTGGGCCGTGCCTGCTCTGTGCTCTGATCCATTGAAGGGAGCCAAAAATGTCCCCTGGTGTCCATAGAAACATTGTTCTTATTTTTCAAAATTAATCCAGCTGAATTTGCAAGGCTGCGTCACCCATCAGAGCTACAGACGGCCAGGACAAAGAGCTGTTTTGATGTTCCCAGCTGGGAACTCTGCCCTCAGCAAATACAGTTGATATAAATAAATGGTCTCTTGCCTGCCTACATTCATGCCCATCTGTTTGGAGGGCACAGTGCCCAATCAAAAGTTGCCTAGACGCTCACCATGGGCACCGGTGCCAAGGAAGGATGATTTCATGGCAGCCTGCCTAATACTGTGAGTGCCATCTTTTCAGTAGTGGGTTCCCACTGTGGATGGGAATGGGAGCCCTGGCACTGCGTGTTTCCTTACTGTTGATCACACCTGTTGATAAGGTGGTGCCAAACTAAAAGAAGAGGGAGAGATAAAAAACTGCTGTGTAGGAGTATCTTTGGGTTACCAGAACCTGGCAAGCCCACTAAGACAGATTCTATTTAAGTAGGGAAAAAAATCTCTATGTGTGTTGTGATGGAGCACAAGATAGGCAAGTCACACTTTACTTGGCTTTTTCGCAGGGGCAGAGGGTATGCTGCTCCCAGCTGGCCGCTCTGCCCCTATTTAATATAGGAAATAGAATAGGACACTGATCTTTGATGACATCAGGAACCCAATAAATCAGGGGGAATGAATCATGCTCAGCCCAGCCTAGTATCCCCTAGCTCTCAATTTTCACCCACCCACTGGCAACCATAAAGCCTGATGAGCACAAGTCACAGGAAGTAAAAACCCAGGAGCTGGTTTTATTTTCTGTTGGCTGAGCTTGAGAAAGAAAATGAAGCCAGTCAGGGGAAAGCATGATGTGAGGACATTTTCCTACTGATCCAGGTGTGTAAATTCCCTCTGAGTTTGTTGAGCACAATCACAAATAAATTCACATATTTAGGTCACCAGAGGACCACAGAGGGGACCAGAGAGAATCCTTACAGAAAAAGTTAGGAAATTACTAACCCCAACATATTCTATGGATCCCTAAAGGGCTAAAAGCAGTGATTCTCACAGGCACAGAATACCGTGGAGATGAGGAGTGAGCAATCTGTACTGATGAGACATTTGGGCATACTACCTTGTCCTGTGGAAGGAAAATAGGTTGGCAAACGACTCGCTGAAGGAGTCAAAGCAACATGCTTTATTTATACTTAAAAAAGCATTTGTTAGTCCAAGGTTTGGTTCTGCTGCTAAATTTGTATTGTTTTATTTAACTTTGAACGTTCTGTCAGACTTGTAGCTAAATCTTTGTGGTAGGTTGGACAAGGGTCCTCCCAAATGTCCATGTGCTAATCCCCAAACCTGGGGATATGTTACTTTACAAAAGGGACCTTGCAGGTGTGATTCAGGTAAGCATTTTGAGACTGGGGAGGCAATCCTGGATTACCTGGTAGGGCCTGATGTAACCTCAAAGGTCCTTATTAGAGCTGTGCAGTGTGATGAGGGCAGTAGAGGCTGGTGATATGTGTTGAAGATGGAAGAGGGAGTTAAAAGCTGAAGAATACACATGGCCATCAGAAGTTGGAAAAGGCAAGGAAACCAGTTCTCTCCTTAGAGCTTCCAGGGAGAACCAGCCCAGTAGACACCTTGACTTTAGCTTAGTGAGACTGATTTTGAAGTTCTTAAAATTCCTTCAGGCTTATATGAGAATAAATGTGTTTTGTTTTAAGCCACTGAGTTTCATGCAATTTGTTACAGCAGCTATAGGAAACTAGTACAATCCTTATCCGTATGTAGCAGACTCTGGGTAGCCCAAGAGGGGAGGACCCCAGGCTACACAAAGTTTACCACACAATCCACTGGCTGCTCTGATTGAACCAATTGAGTTAGTTGCTTTTCCTCCCAACAAACTGGCTTTTATTTTATTTTTTTTACATACAAAAGACATGATAAAATCTGGTGTTTTTCTTTATTGACATTGTGCCAACCTAAGTTCAAAAGAAACAGTTTCTTATCAGGTCTCAGATCATATCCTTGAACTTTCAACATTTGGCCTACCCAGGCCAAAATACCATCCAAATGAGTGTGAGGACAGGTAATGCCAGTTCTAAGGGCAAGCATGCAGTTTCCAAAGGCAGGAAATCATTACAGAGCAGCAGTTCAGATTTATTTCTACTAATATTGATGTATTCCTACTATGTGCCAGGCACTGGGTATTCCATGTTTTACATTTGCAATATCTCCTCAAGTGGCACAGAGGGTTAACTGAGAAGTATCTGGGCACATATGCAACGTGAAATTGTCGTTATTGTTTGAAGTTAATACTGAACTGATTCCTCTCAGTAACTAACCTAACACTATAGGGAAGAGGCCGTCAGGGATGTTAGCAGTAGGTCCATATACCCATCCATCATTCCATCTCAGCAGCTGAATTGTTCTTTATTTGCCTGCCTCAGTGGTCATGATTTTCAGAAAGCAGACACCAGAAAAATATTCAGACTTTACCTGTGGTTCAATGATGTTTTGGCCAGGTTAAGTACCTTTTACTTACAGAGGGCCTCTTTTGCTTTCCTTTCTTCTCAGATGCAACATAGCAATAAGCTTGTATAATAAGGATAAACAATCAACTTGAGCTCTCTGATGACCTAAGCTGTGTACTCCCAAGTGACAAGGATCCTACAAAAGGAAGAAGTAGTAATTTAACTATTTTACTTTTTTGTTTTGTTTGTTAATCCTCACCAGAGGATAGACACACACACACACACACACACACACACACACACACACACACGGGGGCGGTGAGAGAGAGAGAGAGAGGAGAGAGAGAGAGAGAGAGAGAGAGAGAGAGAGAGAGAGAGAAACATCGATGAGAGAAAGACACATCAATTGGTTGCCTCCTGCATTAGCCCTGACCAGGGCTGGGGACTGAACCTGCAAGCCTAGAACTCATCCTTGACTGGGGATCAAACCCACAACCCTTTGGTGAAAAGGCTGACACTTTAACCACTGAAACACTCCTTCCAGAGTACTGTTTTACTTTTTGTTCAAATAAATTAAATACTTACAAACTTTATTCATAAAAGTTTGAGAAATTGAGAGTTAGCCAGTTTATGTCTGATGATTAAATGTAAATAACATCTTTTCTAAGTTGGTTGAGTTTTATGCATGTTTCCTATGAATTGGTCTATTTCAACAAACATTTCCAGTATTAGACAAACTGAAAAAATTACCCCATCCCTTTGTAAGCTAATAACCTTTTCTTCCAGAGTTTTCTTTTAATAATAAAGATAAACAAAACCATTTTTTTGGTATAGCATCCTTTTCTCAAATGCTATTTTAATTTTTTTGCTTGCAGTCAAAGTTAGTGATAATTCAATCTTCTATTATGATGATAGCCTCAATCTCTGAGATGCCTATCAGAGTGAAATGAAAGCATCTCTGTAGAATTCAATAGACCAGACAAGAAAATAATCAACATACTGTTTATTCATTCACTTATCAACAGACATTTATGGAGCACTTAGTTGCCCTGCTATTCTCTCTCTTTTTTTTCTTTTTGTTTTCTTATTTTTCATTCTCTTCCTCTCTCCTAAAAAACTGACATCATATTTCAGAAATTGAATATCCAAAGATGAATAAAATGCAGCACCTTTCCTTAAGGACTCAGAGCTTAATACACAGTAGCAATGCAATGCGACTGTTCTGTAACGGAAGTGTGCCGGTGGTGTAATGCGGGTATCAGGCCTCTCCCTCTATGCATGGGAGCATCAGGGTAGACTTCACAGAGGAGGTACCACTTAGAGGTCTTCGTAATTCACCAAGTGAACGGGATTGGGGTGCATTAGTTTTCTATCCCTATGTAATAAATTACCACAATTTTAATGGCTTAAAACAACAAACATTTACTATGTCATAGTTTCTGTGGATCAGGGGTATGGGCATGGGCTAGCTGGGTTCTCTGCTCAGGTCACACAAAGCCATACTCAGCATGTCAGGTGGGCTGCATTTCCTCATGGTCATTTGATGGAAGGCCCTTTTCTGGCTATTAGATGAAGGCAATCCTCAGGTCTTAGGCCACCTAAAGCTCCTAGAGGCTGCCCACAGTTCCTTGCCATGCTGTCTTTTCTAATGTGGCCTCTTACTTCATTAAACCAGCAAAGGGAGTCTGTACTCTAGTCTGCTAAGACAGAGTCTTCTACCATGTAACAAAACCATGGGAGGGCATCTCATCGTCTTTGACATATTCTAGGTAGGTAGAAGCAAATCATAGGTCTCACCTGTACCTAAAGGGAAAGAATTACACAAAGTCATGGCCATTAGAAGGAAGGACTTATTGGGGGGTTATCCTAGGGTCTGTCCACTACATGGGAGAATGAGAGAAATGGGGGGAACAGATAGATAAGAGAGCATATAGAGAATGAACAATGGTTCTATATGGTTGCAATGGGATGAAGGAGTTAAGAAAGAGGGACCCAAGATAAGACTGGGCAGGTAATAATAATTGCTAACATCTATATATCAGTAATGCTTACTCCATGCCAGAGTGCTTTTTACATGTTAAATCATTTAATCCTCAAAAAATCCCCATGAGGTAAATATTATCACCATTAATTGAGGAAGTAACTTGACCAAGACTATAGTTTATGAATGGTAGAGCTGGATTCTAATTGTCTGGCTCCCAAGTCTGTGTCCTTAACCATTGTGAAGCACTGCCTCTAGGCAAGTACTGAGTGTCCAAGGAGAAGATTATGAAGGGTCTTGTTAAGGAATTCCAAATATGAAGTAAGAAACACTGTAGAGTTTTGAATCAGAGATGTAGGTGCTCAGACTGATACATGTCCAACAGCATGGGCAAAAAGACTCTGTGCAGTGGAGGGAAGAGAATTACTAGAATGCAGGGGCTATGAGGTTGGGGAGGAGCGAACAGAGAGGAGATCTTAGGAAAATGTACATGATCTGACTCAGTGACCAATTGTGAGGGCTGGGAATACAGTGGTGGAATTGAAGAAGAGGAATGTATTTCAGGTAACTTCCAGGTTCCTGGTCTAGATAATTTGATGTAGAATGAATCATGAGACTCACCCATCAATCTCCAAGTTACTGGAGGTCAAGGATGCTATTTCCAGTTCTTTGTTACCTCCTTTGGGCTAGCATAATGCTTTGCCCATAGTTTTAAAAACAAACCTTTGTACAGTGCCATCCACTGTACTAAGAACTTTGCTTTTAATAACTTGTTTAATCCTCACAATACCTCTATGAGATCGATACTATCCTATATAATAAAAGCATAATATGCAAATTGACCAAACAGCTGAACAGCAGAATGACCATCCGGACGACCATCTGGGACCATGCTATGACACACACTGGCACCAGGCCAGCCAAGGTGGGTGCAATACGATTGGTTGGGAGCCCGGCCATTGCCCCATGATCCCCTGCAGAGGGAGGCCCAGGCCACCAACCAGTGGGGCGATCAATTGGGGGGCTCCATGATCACCCCAAAGAGGGAGGCCCAGGCCACTGACTGGGGCTGCGGGGAGTGGGTGGGGCCTCCCTCTGCAAGGGAAGCCCGGGTCCCGGGTGCCAGAGGGAAGCCCAGGTCCCAGGTGCCGGAGGGAAGCCAGTGCTGGCAGCCTGGGGAAGTAAGGCCTACTCTTGCATGAATTCCATGCAGCGGGCCTCTAGTTATAGATATTTTACAAAAGAGGCAACTGAGGTATAGCATGGTTAGGCAACTTACCCAAGTTTGCACAGTTTGTAAGCATCAGAACCAGGACTTGAACTCATGCAGGCTCTCCCCAGAGTCCATGCACTTAACCACCACACTATGTCACATCCCCCCAAATAACCCCAGATGTTAAGTGTTGTTTTATGACTTCACAAAACCAGGATTAATATTTAAAATATGATGTGATAAATTTGTCAATAGCCTAATGGCCTTTGTATATGTCTCCATTATCACATTTAGGAACCAGTATTCTAAAGATGTGTTGAAAAGTCTTTCTTGCTACCACTGAGCCACTCAAACAAAAGGGCCAAGTTCTATTCTAGATGCTTCCACTATGTCTTGTGCAGTACACCCAATAACCGCTTGCAGAATGAATAATTCCCTTGTATATTTTGGGTATAATTTATAATTTTTAAACTGTATTTACTACATTATCTCATTTAATATTGGCATCAACTCATTTAAGGAGGTGGGTCTTGTTATTCCCATTTCATAACTACAGGCATTAAGATAGAGCACAGTGATCAAATTGAACCCCAAAACTCAGTTGAGGGCACTCCTTCTTCGTTATAACTGAAATCTTGGCTGGAATAATGGGACCAGAAAGAATGCCAACTTCTAGCAGAAATAGTCAATGTAATGGCAGTGATTTTTTGCAATCATCTTTTTTACAAGCACACCAGGAAAACAAAAAAAAAAATCATGAGAACTTGGGATATACAAAAAACTAAAAAGACAATGGGAAATATCACAACACACATTGAGAAATTAATTGCATGGCCATCACAGAGTGGAGTCTGAAGTCTAGTTATTGAATAAATAAATTAAAAATAGAAAGTTAAGGAACAGACTGCTTCAGCCCTCACCACATGTCTACCTCTGTCACTCTGACCTCTTATCCACTCACCAATTCAAAATAAATTTAGAAAAATAACCCTCATCAGCAGTGGCTTTTAAACTACACCACAGGCAAGATTCAGTCTTTGTTTTTCCCTTCAAAATTCACCCCTATTCTTCCCTTATCTATGTCAAGGGTCTCATTTCCTTCCATTATTTGAAGCACACTTTCCCCCCCTTACAAAATAACATCTCAAGACATAAGATAACCTATTTATCTTATTTCTCTTTTTGCTTGTCTGTCTCCTCGATGACCCTCTACTTTCCTCCCATGTAGACTGATATCACCTTCTTCTGCTTTGAGAATCAGCTCAGGAGTCCATTTGGAGCAGGCTGACTTCTAAGACAAGACCCCATGGCCCCTGTCTCCTAGTATTCATGCCCTTGTATAACCCACCCCCCTTCCCCAGAGAGTGGGCTGAATCTAGTGATTTACCAAGTACCGGTAAAAGTAATAGGATTATTAATAATGCAAAAATGACGGGACGTCACTTCTGTGGAAAGGTTACAAACAATTGCAATGCCCATCTTACAAGCAGGCTCTCTCTGTTGGGATGAAGCCAGCTACTATGTCAGAGAGGGCCACAGGGCAAGGAACCGAGGGCAGCCTCCAGCCAACAGGGAAGAACCGAAGCCCTCAGTCTAACAGCATACACAGAAATGAATTCTGCTAATACCATGAAGCTTGGAAGAGGATATTTCCCTCAGTAGAGCTTTCAGATGAGACTGCTTACCTTGACTGATGTCTAGATTGCACCATTGCAGAAAGCTATGAAACAGAGGACCCAGCTAAGCCGTGCCCAGATTCCTGACCTACAGAAATGATGTGATATTCTACGTGTGCTGCTTTAAGCCACTAAGTTTTGGAGTACTTTGTTACACAGCAGTAGTTTACTAATACACCTCCAAGCAGCTTCCCCAGACCCTAGGCACCTCTCCTTTACGTAGCCATCTGCATAGCTCCATTTTTGCACTTAGAACACAGTATTCTAATTATGTTTGTCTTTGTTTCCTGCTCTGCACTGAGCTCATTGAGGGCAGTGACCTGATTTACCTCCTAGCACAGCACCTGGCTCGACAATAATTGCGTGTTAAGTAATGAACATGTAGTCAATAGCCCTCTCTGCTCCCTCTGTTCTCCCACCAATCACCTGCAATTGGTGCCATTAGGGCTGCAGAATCTGGTTCAGCCTAAACCCCCTCAGGTAACTGCTGTAATTCTCCCTACCCCTGCTTTCTTTTTCCCTTCAAGCAACATATTCTGGCAAAAATAAGACATTTCAGAGACATTGTCTTCTTGGCTCTTCCCAACGTGAGTGCAGTAGACAATCCTGTGTACTAGGAATCAGGATCCAATGTTTAATGAGGAAATTAATGGGTTGTACCGAGTTGCACAGATGATAAGTAGCAGAGTCAAAGTTACTCTCTAAATATGTCTTATTTCTGCCCAGCCGGCATGGCTCAGTGGTTGAGCATCGACCTATGAACCAGGAGGTCAGTTTAATTCCTGGTCATGACACATGCCCAGGTTGTGGGGCATGCAGGAGGCAGCCAATCAATCATTCTCTCCCATCACTGATGTTTCTATCTCTCTTCCTCTCCCTTCTTCTCTGAAATTAATAAAAATATATTAAAAATAAATATGTCTTATAATTCAATGCAAATCTCCATGCACAGTTATGTCACGTGGCATGGTCATGGACAAAGTTTCCTACATACTCGGATAAACTGTCAAATGTGAATAAAAAACAAAGATAATGCTATTTGGAAACGTTTATTGAGTTCTTCTGCTGTGACAGGCATTGTTCTAAGACCTTTAAGTGTATTTACCCATGAAATTCTTACAGAAACCACGAGGCAGGGGTGATTGTTATCTCCATTTTATAGAAAGGAAAACTAAGATAGAGAATGGTTAAATAACTTTCCCAAGATCACATGCCTGGAAAGTGACAGAGTGAAGATTCAGGTGGTCTAGGTCTAGAAATCAGCCTGGTTTTAGGGTGACATGATTCATCTCAGGTAATTTTGATTTGCCCCTTTAAGAGAGTGGAATAACAGACTATTGCTCACATGTATCTGAATCCTAGGTTCCCAAGACAAAATTAATTTGGAGATCCGTTTCTGTTTTGTTAATGAGCATCAGTTTTCCTCTGGAGAGCAGACCCCTCCTGTTATGGATCCCCACTGCAATGTAGGAGCTCTAATTAAGTCTATACAAAGTACATAAAAAGGGGAAAATAATGAGAATCTGGAACTCAGAAAGGCATGACTCAGATAACCACCTTGAACACAATTTGGCTAGATTTTGTCCCTTCCTTTTAGCATCCCGTGGCTGTGAGCAATGGGAAGGAGATGTAAAATATAAGTTAATTTTTGAGAGAAGAAAGTTTAATTGGAAGATTTTCTCAGGCAGGGACACAGGCATTATGTGAGCCTCTGAATCATTTGTTGAGAAGAATGTATAAGTTTAATTGTAATTTTTCATCAGTTATAATTGCCACACAAAGAGTCAAATAGTTATGCAAGAGTTATGACAAAGAGCAGTTCCCTGTCCTGCCCCTTTATCCCTACCCCCCTTTCAGCTGTTTCTCTTGATATTTACCTATATATTTTCAAATAACTTGCTCATACTTTTACCTCTTGATTATTTCTGTTTTAGGCATTGTTCTGGGGCAAAATCTGTCATGGCATTTTATATGTCAAGTTAGCATTTCTTCTTCAGACATTTCCTCAAGAACAAAGAAAACAAGGCAAAAGGGTAATAGTTCCTCCACTAAAGAGCGAGCACTTGTTTATACAAAGCTCCTTGAGATAGGTGGGCTCGGGAGAGAGAACAGCTCTGGGAGACAATGTGAGTGCAGTGGACAAGTAAAGGGGGTAATGTCCATCACCACTTTGAAATAAAACATGCCAACCAAAGCATGCTTGAGGTACCATTTAAAATGTAACAGATTAGCAAAAAGTAAGTTTGATGAAACATTCAGTGCTGATGTGGTTGTTGTAAGTTGAAACACTTACGTGGTTCTAATGGAATAGTTTTGAAAATCAATATGATAATATGTACCAGGTGTCATAAAAATGGTCATACTGTTTGATCCAGTAATCTACTCCTGGAAATTTGTCCTAAGGAAATACTACAATAGAAGCAAAAGACTGTATGTACCAACATGCTCATTATAGTATTAACTATGAAAGAGAAAGAATGAAAATGAGAGTGAGTGGGTGCCAGAGATAGACAGAGAAACACAAAGATACCGAGGGAATTTAAATACATTGTTTAATAAATTAATATAAACCATTAGGTGGATTATTATCCAGCTGTTAAAAGTGATAAACATGGTGTCTATATAAAAACATGAAAAATATTTATGATTTTTTCATAAGCCTAACACAAAGTAGTACATATTGTTTAATTTTAACTGTGCATAAACCAATGTGCATACACACAGGAGTCTACAATACAAGGGATGTGAGTATTGGAAAATGACAGACTGATTTGAAATCTGGGTCTTTGATTTACAAGCTGTGTGTCCTTGGGGTTTTTTTAAAAAGAAAATTCTCTGAGCCTTGTTTTTCTTTTTACATCTATAAAATTAGAAGAAAATACCAACCTGTTAGTATTAATGTAAACATTAGAGAAATAAATAATAGGCAGCTAATACAGTATTGAGAATATTATAGTAAGGGCTCAATAGATGGTACAAGTATTGCTAACATATGGGTCAAAACCAGAAGGTAAGATTTGGGAGGGTATGGAGCTGTGTTGAGATGAAACTATGGGTACTGCTTTTCCCTTAAAATTATTTATATATTGCATGTATATATATAAAAAATTTATGTATATACATAAAAAATATGTGTATAAATGTTATGTAATATTTATACATAATATATATTTATATCTTAATTAATATGACACTATGTACTACATATACATATATATCTACATATATGCACACATACACACACACATATAGTTGCTTCATGAGTATTTTAACTTCCTGGAATCATGCAGAGTGTCTTTGTCAGTAAGGAAGGCCTATGTTTCTGAAGGTGCCATAATGAAATAAACCCAGAGTGAAGAGAAAGCAAGCTTGGGAGCCCTGGCCTATTACACCTCTGTTCTCTTTCTGTCACCCTTGGCTCTCCCAGCTCTTTTTTCTCCGGTGGGAGAGCTGTAACCAAGGGCTGCTGGAACCAGTGCATTACTGCTAAATGGCCTTTTAACCCTGGTAGTCCCACAACTCTATGCCATTTCCTTAACTGGCATTTGCATGGCAGATGGCGCAAATGGCCCAGCAGATAGCCACTGGGTCAGTGTTAAAGAACTGCCAGATTGATAGCTTTGCTGGCTGTGTGCCTCCGAGCAGACCCAGGCCTAGAAACTGCACAGAGGCTCAATTTTTCAACTTGTGGGCTTTTGGTTCCTCCCTTGCTATGGGCAGTCAGTGGGGCAGGTGAAGATGGGGCCAGTCAGACTGGCTTCCCTTTTAAATAGACATTGATGTGGGCAGATGGGTTGGCACACAATGTGCTGAACTGGGAGTTAAATCTTTCTACTTCTAATCCTGCCTGCATCAGATTTGCTCAAGGATGGAAGCCAAAATTTTAACCTGTTTATTTCCAGAGTGTTCCATAGGATAGTGCTAAGATTTTTTTCAAGAAATATCATGAAGGCTGATTAAAGAAGGTAGCTGAACATTTTATCAAAGTGGTTAAAGAAGACTTATTTACTTAATGCTTCTTAGTCCTAACAACTTCTGGGGAAGAAGAAACCATAGACTTGACTTCTACTCCTTTGACCTTTCAGGCTCTCATCTCTGTAGGACAATTTCTGTGTTTGTGATCATTCCAAATAAGCTCCTTGAGGACAGAGGCCAAATCTCACAGATATTTGTCTTCCTTATAGCACATCATAGGATCTCTTGCCAATGCTACTTCTCAGAGCCGAGTAAGTGTTTGCAAAGCAAGTACTGCTGGCCTGGTTCATATTGCTATGACAACAGGCAGTCCTGCTCCTGGAGGGGCCCTGCCCTAGATCTCCTGTGGCTATAGTCCTATTGGGGCAAAGAGTCTAAGGCTTTATTATCTCAATAGATGACTATGAACATGACATGATAGGTAAAATTCTACTTGGACCCCTCCCTTCTCTATACCTACTAGACCACATTCTTCATATCTATGACCCTGGAATTTCCTATCCTAATGGCTTTAAGCCCACATACAGAACATGCATAGGCCTCTTCCAGGGAAAGACCCTCGTCCCCCTTCTCCCAAGGGGAGACTCTACTACTAGTGTTTGCCTCCCTTCACATGATGGGCGACCAGGGCTGCAGTTGCAGGGAGGGGAGGGGAGAGGTAGAGCTGGAGGCTGGAAATGTGAGCCAGGAGGTATTGCGTACCATGAATGCATGATGCTCCTCTCAGTGCAGCATGGAGCTGGGGCTGGGACCTGAAGGTGGGTGCATTGCAGCTGGAGCTGATGCTCCCGATGCCGCCATGGTCAGGTGAACCAAGAGAACTAAATTTGAACCTGGCTTTCAATTTTCCAGACTCAGGTGGGACTCTCTGACAAGGTATATTTTTCGAAGTAGACAGACAGAACAGACTTTATTTCACACATGTCAGCTTGGTTTATAATTTTAAAATATATGGACATATAGTAGGTGGGCTTCCATTTGTACCCCACCCCTGAGCCCTGCCAATTTTAAGGGCAGACTGATGGCAATGAATTCAACTTGCAAACTAGCATTGGGATGACAGTCGTGTCAAACCCTACAATTGATCATCTTATTTAACCTCCTTACAGACAGGCACCTTCACATGTAGGAAATGACAAACAAACAAAATGGTAAAATCCCCCCACCACCCTATGCATGTCTTACCAGAGATACTTCACGTATATTAACCAGAAACCACACAGTCTATCCTGCTTCTTCCAATATTGGGAAGTGATGGCTAAGGTAAGGAAGAATTACAGAATAGTTGGAAAAACAACATACACATAATCACCCAAACTGATGATCCACTAAGTATTGCTAAGTTGAAGTCTCATGGGCCCCCTTTAGTAAAAAGATAATTAGCTCATTAATGGCTCTGAATGAAATGAAATGGCTCTTAAGGCACTCGAAAGTAATATATTTTTAAAAGAGCCTAAACATTTTATCTGTATTCTTGTGTGCAGCTAATTTACGTAGGTCATTTTACCCCCTGACCTTTTGTTTCCTAAGATAATGTGAACTTCTGTGTAGTTCAACTAAGAGTGATGACCAGTTTCAAAGTGAGCAGGGCCCCACTGGTGTTGATGAATGTTTGTGAACGTGACAGGGCAGGTTAGATTTGAGACCCTGTGACAAACATCCAGTCTTTCTTTACCGTTGGGAAAGCGCAATCATCAAGATAACGATTAATACAATTTATAAAAACATTTTATTGTGCCTTTTCAGATGATTTTAAAAAATCCCTCTATAAGAAGGAAGAAATTAAATTCAGAGAGAAAACAAGAACTTTATAGGCCATCTGCTCAGACTTTCAAATTTAAATTTTATACATAAGAGCACATTAGCTGTGGGGAAAAATGTGATCGCGTTTTGTAGCTGTCTGAGCAATGAAGAAATTTCCCTTGTTGGGCTTTTTGCATGGAAATAAAAGGAACCGTTTTGCTGAAGAAAATGAAATGGCTTCGGCATGGGGGAAATTTGCTCATCACCATTTTATATTTATGGAATGCTGAACTTACATCGTCTTTTATAAAATATGAAGTAATGGCCCATGCCTCAGGGTGGTCACAGGTGTCGTTAGACAAACAGTATCCAATAGCACCTCACAAAGAGAATCTGAGACCCTGGCAGCCTGTTTGGGGCCAAGAGTAATAGGATGGTTGGGCTGTACTCCCACGGCAGTAGAGGGCCACCTGTGGGAAAGGGGTCACAGATGCATGAGGAAGGGGAGGCTGCTTCTCTGTACCCCTTCTCCCCAAACCAGGCCCCCAAGTTTGAGCCTGGTCCTAATGGCCTGAGCCTTTAAAGAATCTGCTTTCTCACCTGGGGACAAAGAATAGTGGGATGTGGTTGACAGCATGAAAGAGTCAGGGATCACGATGAGCCTAGGAGAATGGGGGGCAGCAACGGTGCTCACATTGGCCACTGACATCTGTGAGCAGCAGCCCAAGCTTTCCTGGGAATGGTCAGGCCAGCGTTTGATTAGGTCAGGCTGCTTGGGCTGCCTTAAGCTTACCTGTCTGCTGCTCTGTGACGGGAGGAGAAGGTCGGAGTGAACACCAGTTAGTGTATGCCCGCCCATACTTTTCCCACTGCCTGCCCCCCTCTCTGGGCTGTGAGCGTCAGAGAAACTTCCATCTTTGTTTGGTCAGCTGAAGCCTGGCAAACAGGCCTGGCCTCGTTCTCTCACTTTGTTTTGCTGTGAACAAGATAAAAGAGGCACAATGAAGACCCAAACTGATGGAATGAAAGCTGACCCCTGCGAGGTAACAGAACCTTACAGCCAACCCTAAGAGCTGACTGACACCTTAAAGCAACTAGTTCAGAAAGGAATGTGAAATTGTTTTTTACAGAAACACTAATTAAGGAAAACCATTTAAAGGGAAAACTGTGAAGTGAGCATCTTGAAAAAATATTAAATGTATTTGAGTGCTATTTAGAAAAACTTAAACTAATCTGATATAAGTGAATGAAAGGAACATGGACTTCAATAGGAATGATAAGCACTGATAATCAAATGTCATTGAATCATAAAATATGAAAAGCAAAATAGTCTGGTGGTTCAGAGTGTAGCCTTAGGAGTCGGACCATCTATATTTGAATATTAGGTCTCCTATCTTCTAGCTGTGTGACATTGAATAAGTTAATTACCCTCTCTGTGCTTCCATTTCTTCATCTGAAAAATTGGGCAAATACTAGTAATTACTTCATATGGATTTGGGAGTGTTACATGAGCTAATACATTAAAAGTACTGATCAGAGTGTCTGAGACTTTGAAAGTGCTCAATAAGTATCAGTTATTTTAATCCAATGACTTTAAAACTCTGCTTCAACTATGGTTCCACAAGTCCCATTCTGGACCACTTATACGTTTAGGTGAAGGATAAACAGGGCAAACCTGGTCCCCACCTGCAACACCATAGTTTCTTGACTTTTGGATATTTCGTTTTAATTTTTATTTAAGATTTTATTTGAACAAAGTTCTCTAAATTAAGACAAAACAAAACATGCCATTTTAAAACATCTGATCCAGTCTGTTTTCCCAGTTAGGTCACGAATCTTATCCTTTTTTGTTGGTTGTCCTGCCTTTTTTTTTGAACCTGTTCCAACAATGAGCGCTCCCTCATGAGGTCTTCATATTTTGGAGTTGTTCAGATAATTAAAAAGTTCATTTCCATGTTGACTCATCTGATTTCACCCTCAAATTCCAGCTTTGCTCTCTTAATATGACCAAATTCTCTTCTAAAAAGAGCATTCAGATATTTTGAAAACTATTGTATCTCTTGAGAGCTTCAGTTGCAAGCAATAGAAATTGACGCTGGCAAACTTGAGAAGAAAATAAATTTTGGGGGGAGACATAGAAGCAGGCTTAGAAGAAAAAACAGGAATCAGAGTGTTTCTGGGGATCTTGGAACATGATCCACTTACAGCCCCCTTCTCAGGTTCCTTTGGCTATTTCATTCTCACTGCCAACTGTGGACAGTGTTCTAGTTCACCAGCATCTCTCCAAGAATGGGGCCTGGAAAGGCAGACAGTGATCAGTACATGCTCTACTGAGCTCAGTGAATTCTGACATTGTTTTTCTTTCTTCCAGTCATCCTCGCAATCATATACTGCAAAATTGATTTGCTTTTCAGGGTACCCATGTCCAACCAACTAGAATCTCAAGAATAAGGCAACCAGATTTACTAATAAAACATAGAACAGCCTGTTTGTGCCATGCATTTTACCTGATAATCCTACTTGAAGGTTTTTTGCTTTTGTTTTTCAATAGAATTTGCCATTAAACCATTGCTTGCTCATTTTCTAAACTTTGTTTTAGAAACTACGCTTAGGAATTTACATTTCTCTCAATGAAATTTCATCTCATAAGTTTCATTTTTTCCTCTCAACTTGTCAGAAGTGTTCAACTCATGAATTTGTGTTGGTGAATTCATTCTCCTTCTCAACACTGCATCATTGCTTTGCTTTTATGACCAGATACTGAGGGGCAGCAGAGGTTCATGGAGGAAAACACAAAGAGAAAAATTGAGTGTAGAAAGGATGGTGGTGGTAAGGAGATAGCTAGTAAGAAAGAAGAGGTTGGGATAGAAAAATGAAAAAGTTAGGGAAATTGGAGGAGGAGAAAGAAAGAAATATAAATAGGAAGTGAAAGAAGATATATCAGTCTGGGTCCTTAATGCTAAGAAACAGACTGCTCAATATGAGGGGAAAAAAAGAAATTATGTGAAGATATGGGAGGCTCACAGAGTCAATATGAAAAAATTAGGGAAATTGGAGGAAGAGAAAGAAAGAAATATAAACAGAAAGTGAAAGAAGATGTATCAGTCTGGATCCTTAATGATAAGAAACAGACTGCTCAATATGAGGAAAAAAAATTATGTGAAGATATGGGAGGCTCACAGAGTCAATGGGAGGTTAGGATAATGGACAGGAATCAAGGGTTGGGCATCAAGAACCTTAGCAAAGTTTGTGAAGTAGCAATAGGCAGGACTCAAGGCTACTTGGGCTGCTACTGGGCTGATGAGTGACCTTTATCTGTCTCCACAGCCTTTAGGTTGTAGGTGAGCTCAGGCAAAGAGTATCCCACTGGCTGAACCTAAGTCATAGCTCATTTCATAGCAGTGTTGAACTGAGGGGAACTTTGGTCAAGCCCTTTGATTTCCATAGTGGAAAGCTCAACATAGTTCTCAAAAAGGGATCAGGGGCTTCTCTTCTAGACAGACAAAATCAAGCAAAATCAAGCAGTCAACTATTCAGCAAGTAAGCAAACAGACAAGCAAATAAATGCAGTGGAATCTCATTTCTTGAACTTAATTCATTCCAGAGGCTGTGTAAAAACCAAATCATTTTTCTTATTAAAGATAATGTAAGTAGAATTAATCCATTCCAGACCCTCAAATAATTTCCTGTTTTAACCTTTCTTATATACAGTACATGTCTATTGTACTGTTTAATCTATAAATAAACACTTTAAAAACAAAAAGAACATGAAAATTTAACAAAAGGAAAGGAAATGTACAGTGGAAAATGAAAATTCCACAATAATTATAAGCAGCAACAAAAGCACAAAAATATTCACAGCACATTATCCTGGTATTTTAACAACAGTAAACTGATTCATATTGGTGCATTCTCTCCTTTGTCACCTGAGAGATGTGTGACTGATCATACAGGTATGATCATACAGGCATGAAAGGGTTGTTAGGCTGAGAAGTAATTGTTCGAGATGGGAGACTTTTGAGAAACGAGCTTCCATGGTATTCCCATGGAAAGATTAAAAGAACAGAGTCATATGCAGATGACTCACTCTATGCTGCCTCCAGTTTAGGCCTCTTTTCTCTGTTGATCAGTCTAGACAGTTGTCTACTTAGTATCTCTAATAGTATGTATGAGTCAAAGCAATGTCAACAAAGGCTATCCAAAATCAACCCATGCTCTGCCCCCACCCTTCTTTAAGCCTATGCCTTCTTCCAGTGTTTCCTATCTTTGTGAACATTGTACATTGAAAAATCTAACGTCATCCTAACCTCCAATCACTCTTTCATCCTTCATACTACATATACCTCCAAGTCCTTCCCTTAATATCACTTGAATCTGCTTTCTTCTTTCTATTTCCATTACCTCCACTAACCTAGTGACCCCGTGGTCAGCAAACTGCGGCTCGCGAGCCACACGCGGCTCTTTGGCCCCTTGAGTGTGGCTCTTTCTAAGCCTTAGGAGTACCCTAATTAAGTTAATAACAATGTACCTACCTATATAGTTTAAGTTTAAAAAATTTGGCTCTCAAAAGAAATTTTAATCGTTGTACTGTTGATATTTGGCTCTGTTGACTAAAGAGTTTGCGGACCGCTGAAGACCATCCTAATCTTACCACTCACCTGTACTACAGTAATTGCCCCATAACCGAATCTTTCAATCTACTCTGACCCTCCCACAGTCTGTTTTCCACCCTGTAGATGGAGCAATCTTTTCAAAATGCAAATTTGAACACTACACTTCCCCCACCCCCAACATCGCTCAGCATGAAATATTTCAATGGCTTTCCATTTCTCTTGGATAATGACCAAGATATTTAATATACTTTATAAGGTTTTAAATGGTATGACTTCTAGATATTCCTCTATAAACTCTGTCCCCAGGGTTGGGGAGAGGTTGTGGGAAGATAGTGGTCATATTGGGGACCAGTGGTCTCCACTGGCAGTGTCCAGAGCAAGAGTACCTCTTTGATCAACCTCTAGGCTTAGAGTTAATTCCATCCATTATTAGGCACCTATGGTGTGTATATCCTGACTCTTGTACACATGTTTACTTAACTAGAGACAAGCCTTTAGACCGGGTGATGGCTCATATTTCTTCCAGTTCATTTTGTGATGTTAACTGTCTTCCTGGAAACATTCTGGCCACTAGAGGGCCTCATTGTTTGCTTCCGCTTTTGAAAGGCATTCAGACAGGATCAAGCTTTCATTGGGGTGAGTGACTCATGAGCATTTTGAATGTTTTGCTGAAAATACTTTTATTATCATTGGGTAATTTTACATTGAAAACAGTTAACAGTAAAAAAAATTTGAGTCTCTTCAACTGGCATTCCTAATTTGTAGGTGAAACCGGAAGCTGGGAGCTGTGGGGCCATCAGCAACACCTGGCCCCTCTTCCAGCCTCCTTCTGCACTGGCAGAAGTAAATTTAGGGTTGCAGAGATCTCTGTGCTCCTGAAGCACCCCTCATTTCCAATTCCCCATGCTCATATCCTTACCATTATAATCTGCCAAAGAGACTGTCCAAATAAATCCTATCATAACCTTCATCCAAAAGGGAATGATATATCCTGGTTTGCCTAATATTGGCAGGCCTCTTCATATCCCAGTTTTAATGATAATTTGCACGGTCACCTTATCCCTGCTCACATCAAGCCTTATAAGAAACTTAAGACTCCCAGGCTACCACTTTCCCCATGGACTCTTGTCCTCACATATCTCTGTATCTTAACCACATTTTCCATCATTTATGAACATCCAAAACTTGTCCTTTGTGCAATCTGAAGTTCACAATCTGCCTTAAATCCCCAACTGTTTTCCTGCATGTTTTCTTCAACCTCTTGTTCTAACTGAAGTCTGACACTTCTCTGAGGATTCTGCTTCTCATTTGGGCCTGGAGGTAGTTGTGGTGGGTCCTCCTTGCTCCGTGGTGCTGCCTCCAGGCCTCTGTCCCTCCCTTTTCCCTAAAAAACACCCACATTTGGCTAATTCATGTCATCACGCTATATCACTTTCTCCTCCCCCTAATTGCTGTGATCAGCAAACTCTCAGAACACTCTCATCTGTTCCTTAAAGATTTTAACTCATTCCTTGTCATTCCCTTTAATACTCCTTTTGACAAAATTCTTGGAGATTTCTATTTACATAGACAACAGTTCCCATGTGAACTAAGTCTTGTCTCTTAGCTCTTTGACTTCTTCTCTAGTGGTCATGTCTTTCAACATACCTCAGTCTCATAGTCATGCCTTGATCTTTCATGACTAATAATTGCTTCTACTCCATCATTTTTATTTCCATTTTTCATCTTTGCTGTTCACCATCTTTCTAGCTCTGTCTGTTTAGTACCTCAACTCCAACAATTCTTTGATCTCACTGGGATCTGTGTTCAAATGGTTTAATCATATTCTCAATATCCCTCACCCTCTCATGTTCTACCTTTCCTCTTTATCATAGTTCCTAACTGGATAAAACCCAATCCTGGTCAAATCCTATCCTCTACCTGCTCCATGCCTGCACCTGCATAGTTAAATATATATGGAGAAAACACACAACCATGGTATTAATCTATAAGCATTAAGCAAAACCTTGATGTGATCCATTGTTGTTGCTACATTTTTCTAATTTATTTGCTCACTTATCTTCATGGAATAGTGGTTCCTATCAAGACTGATTTTTCTCTCATTGGATATTTGGCAATGTTTGGAGACATTTTGGATTGTCACAATTGGAGAATGGTGCACTATACTCATACAAGGAGTAGAGGCCAGGAATGCTGGTAAACATTCTATAATGTACAGGACAGCTCCCAACAATATATCCAAAATGTTAAGAGTGCCAAGATTAAGAAACCTTATCCTAGAGCCCTGTTACTCAGAGGGTGATTCATGGATAAACAGCATCTACATTGCCTGAGTTTTTTTTTAAATATTTTTATTGATTTCAGAGAGGAAGGGAGAGGGAGAGAGAGATAGAAACATCAATGATGAGAGAGAATCATTGATTGGCTGCCTCCTGCATGCCCCCTACTGGGGATAGAGCCCGCAACCCAGGCATATGCCCTGACAGGAATCAAACCTGCAACCCTTCAGTCTGTAAGCTGACGCTCTATCCACTGAGCCAAGCCTGCTAGGGCTCACCTGAGATCTTATTAGTAATGCAGAATCTCAGGCTTTGCTCTAGGCTTAAACTAATCAGAATCTTTACTTTAACAAGATCCCTGGGTGATTTGTATGTACCTTAAAGTTTGAGAAGCCCCTTCCACACCATCTCACTCATAATACTTCCTCCTCCCCTTCACTCTGGACTATGCCTTGTTTATTATTACATTGAGAACACAGAAGCATTCAGAATACTAGTATATCTAGTACATGTTTCCACTATCAAAGTTTCTCTCCCAACTATATCTGCACCTAGACTTCTTCCTCCATTTCTGTTATTATGGATGCATAGTCTGTGCTCCCATCTAAGTCTAACTCCTCCTCCCAGGTACAAAATCACAACTTCTTTTGCTCATTGCTCTGATCATAACTTGCTTCCCCATGTCATCATCATTTCCTCACTTGTACTAGATAGCTTCCATCAGCATACAAATAGTTTATTTCATTTCTAAAAAAAGAAGAAGAAAAACAAAAACTCTCCCTAAAGCCTGCATGCTTTCCAGCTACCACTAGTTCTCTATTCCTTGTTACACACAAATTAGTCAAAATAATTAACTACTTTGGCCTCCCAATTTCCACTTTCTATTTTCTCTTGAACCTAGTTCTACCAGACTTTTATCTCACCACTTCACTTTAACTACTCTTTTCAAAATCACCAATGGCCACCATAGTTCTAAATCTAGTGGATATTTCTCAGTTCTGATTTTACTTGGTCATCAGCTGCTTTTGACAAACATGAAGGAACATTTTCTTCACTTAAGTTTTAGGACATTGCTCTCCTGATTCTTCTTCTATATTATTGACCATTATTTTCCAGTATTTTTTCTGTGTTGGCCTCATTTCCCCAACCTCTTAACACTGGAGTGCCCCAAGTCTCAGTCCTTGGATGCTTCTTCCAAATCTATACCCTTGCTGCTCAAAGGGCGGTCTATGGAACCAGCAGTATCAACATCAGTTGAGAGCTTGTTGTAAACGGTATCAGGCCTCACCCCAAACCTTCTGAATCAGAATCTGAATTTTAACAAGACCCCTAGGTGATTTCATACACATATTAACTGACCTACTCTAGTAGTTCTTAACCTTAGCTGCTCTTGTTTTATTTAATCCAACCCAGGTTTGTTGATGCCTTAAGTGACTTATTAGTTAATTTGAATCTTATTGGTGGTACAATCAGTTGGTCCCTAGCCAGTTCTAGAGGCTGAGGTGAGGGGGATAGGATCTTTTGGAACCTGTGTGGTGGCCAGTGCTCATTCTCACAAGCCAGGGCATCTGTTCTAGCTCTTCAATGGGTCTGACTATGGTGGTAGTTAGTAGATGATGGTAACTTTCTTTGAATTGCTGAAACCAGCCCTGGGAGTAATCCCAGCTCCATGATTTACCTCTGGATGATTTAGGGCAAGAGACTGGGTTCTGTCGTCTACAAAGTGGGGACATTGACACTGGTGCTCCAGCATCCCCATCACTGAGCTCCAGCCCAGTGCTCAGTGCATAGCACCCACGGAAGGCCTGGTGCTGTGCTAAATCCTCCCAAGGGGTACTTCAGTTAATCCTCACAATAGCTCTGGGAGGTAAAATGACATTAACATCCTCATTTTATAGGGAAAGTGAGACACACACAAAGAGAAAGCTTAAACAACATGCTCACGGTCACACAGTCAGGAGATGGTAGTGACCAATTTCAAAGTCAAGCAGATGAATGGCAGAGCTTGTGCTCTTCATCCTTAGGCAATGATGCTCCAAGTGAGCATTTAATAGGTGGTTGATGATGGTGATGATGTTACTTTCTCATGTGCCCGCCTTCTCAAATTCCCAACTTCCTTGGGGTCTATCTATTCAAGAGCATGCTCCATTTTTTTTTTTATTATTATTAGTACTCAACAGTTATTTATTGAAAATTGATGTTATGCCATACAGTGTCTTATCCTAGAAAAGTGAACCAGATAGATATGGTTCCTGAAATTCTGAAATAGTTTAGTAGCAAAGATGGCCATGGAATAAAAAGTGCCAAATGCATACCACCGAAATGCATACCACTGAAATGCAAACCACCCAAATACATACCACCCAAATCCATACCACTGAAACGCATACTTTCAAGAGTGCTTGGAAAGCAGAAAACCAGGATCTCTAACTGTGGCAGCGCTGGATGACTGGAAGGCCTTTTGGGTCATGAGGACACAAGAGAAATCCACCACAATAAAACTGACATTCAATGTTCAACCATAGTTCATATAACACAGATAGATCTCTATTATAGATCTCTCCTGTTCTCTTTCCCGTAAGCCTGCTGGGGAGGGATGACAGTATTTTTCTTAGGAGAGTCAGAATATCCTATCATAGGTATTGTTAAATTTCTTTTCTTTATTTCTTTTTTTTTGCTTTGTTTTGTTTAAAGGACAAAAAACTCAGGGGTTTTAGAAACTACATGGCAGACCATTAGGAAAACTGAATTAGTGAAGTAGGCTAAATATGAAAATGTGATAAAGGTTCTCAGTAGTTTTCTCTACAGGAGTTTTCTTCCATTTTGGAAACACCTGTTCTCCCTCCATTCATGTGAAGTCTCATCCAGTTTACGCTATAGCTACCCTGTCGTGATAGATTTGGGGATTGATGAAAAGACACTCTGTTTATCCATTAGTCCTTTTGCCTCCAGCTGTTCCCAAATTCTGGAATGTTCCTTTAAAACAGAGGATTTACATATATCATTAAGGGCTTTCTCCCAACATGCTAGTACAACTATGCCAGTGTATCACCCTACATCTGCTTTAAAATTTTACATTTACTAAAAGTGTTAAAATACTTAACACAGGGGGATCAGTTGCTTTTCCATTAAATGTTATGGCTCTGCATATTATACTTCCACCTAAAAATATAGGGGAGGATTTATAAAATATTTAAACTAGGAGACCATAGCACAAACCTAATTTATAACATGTTATAAATAATAATGAAATTTCCTAATTAGCAGCTGTTTCTCCAAATAAAGACATACCATGGCAGTTTATTTCTTAGTCCTTTTTAAAAAATCAATTCATCAGCATATTTGAAATCCATATACCAAACTGGCAGAAAATCAAGATATTAATTTTATATGGGAGAGGAAAATCTCTAATGATTATTTCCATTTAAATGTCTACATCTTGGATTC
The DNA here is from genome assembly GCF_000412655.1 of Myotis brandtii. Lineage (NCBI taxonomy): Eukaryota > Metazoa > Chordata > Mammalia > Chiroptera > Vespertilionidae > Myotis > Myotis brandtii. The sequence continues at coordinate 2,452,025 of NW_005370777.1, forward strand.
CTGTCAGGTTCTGATTTAAAATAGGGGGCTCGATATTTTATGGCAGATTATAAGGCAGAATTCAGAGAATCAGATGAGACATTTTCTGACTCATATTATCTCCTTGATGAACCAAAGGCTTGCTTTCAGATTCATTTTCAGTATGATTTCCCTGCTGGATACGTCCTGGATGCCATGGTGAGAAGCTGGCAGGAAAACCCCAGGGAAGAGGTCAGAAATGATGTTATCAGAGAGAGAAATGTCATGGGACAAGGACTGAAAATTGCAAACAATGAGAGTAGGAGAGGCGGGGTGGGCGTGTGTGTGTGTGTGGGGCGGGGGGCAGCTGGCGCAGGGAGAGAGAGAGAGAGAGGAGGAGGAGGATTCACATGCAAGGGAACACAATATATGAAATAATACATGGAATATTGTTACCAACATGACCACTTTGGTCCTTCTTCTTTAAACCCTTTTTAAGCCTTAATTTGTCATTAATAAGCAGTGCCATTTAAAATATTTCAGAAGCATTTCTGTTTAATGTTGCAATATAAAAGAAAAATATTGGCTTTTCATCATCCCCAAAGAAAAAAGACCCACACAATTTATGTACAGTATATACTTTGCAATCAAAGCCCCTTTTACAACTCTTGGAGCTGATTATAAATAGAAGCCAATTCTGATCTCCTCAAATAATAAAACAGTGGACAAAAAAGATAATGCACCCTACCATATAAGCACTTGGACCACAGAACTTGTATGCAAATATGCATAACCCATGGACACAGGCAATAGAGTGGTAAAGGCCTGGGGTCGGGGGGTATGGGGGTGGGCTAGAAGGGGTCAATGGGGGAAAAAGGGGGACATATGTAATACTTTCAACAATAAGGATTTAAATAAAAAAATAAAAAGTGGTTCAAGTAAGTGCTGCTAAATTAGTCTAAGAATACACAATGCATTGGAATTTGTGTAGTAGGAACTGTTTTAGTGTAGAAGCAACTGCTGATCCATCAGTAATAGCCAAACTTTTCGGTTGATTTCCTAGAAGTGGTGGTGGCATACACTTAGCGAGCCACCAACCCTCCCTAAGCCAGTCTCCCTTGGGACTGATGTGTTGATTATGGCTTTTCTTCTAAATGGGAACACACACACACACCCTTACTTACCAAGTGGAGAACACATGAATTATATACGTCAGTGCTAGTACTCATTTGGGTAGGTTACTTAATAGAGAATAGAATTTTGATGGAGGTGAAAATATACTGGGAGGAAGAAATTAGGTATACATTTGGTGATGAAGCCAGCTGAATTTCTCCCCAGAAAGGCCAATTGAGATGCACAACTTGAAGCATGCAGCCAACATGTGATGTAGAACCTGATTCTTAATAACATTTCCACTAAAGAACATTTGGGAGGTGGGGGGAGTTCAAATAGAGGTAAATAGCAATCTAAGACTGAAAAGATTCCTTAGAGAGAATCATTTTTTCAGATAGAAAACAGAAAGGCTTATGTATACAGCTGGTATTTACATGAATTTCTTCCACTGATGCCTGGGACTTTGGACAAGAGATAGGAGGTAAGCATCTGTCTGTGCAGATGTTGTCAATAAATAGGATTTGGAATGCTGATCTCTTATGTAAAAGCCTATATAACCAGTGACTTTTACCTGGGGATCTGGGGAAGAAGGGCATCTAACTGACCCCTAAATCCTGGTGTGTACAGGGCTTATTCCTGAGTTTCTGTTATTATTTATCTTTTCTCCCTAGGTGAACTCACTCAGTCTCGAGTAAGTAAATGCATTCTATGATGATTTAATGTTTGTAAAGTGCTGAGAGCCATGCCTAGTTCATAGTCAACACCATAGAAGTGTCAGCTATTGTTATTTATTATAGCTAATTGCCTAGTAACTATTCCCACTTGAATGTTTGATGGGCATTTCCAAATTAAGTGATAAATGGAATTTCAGGTTTTACTGTTCTCCTAAACCAATCTCCTTGTTGTTGTTTTTTTCATCTCTATAATAGCAGCTTGACCCAGTGACTCAGGCCAAAAGCTTAGGAATCATTGTCAATCCCTCTTTTTCTCTCACTCTTCACATCCAATTCATCAGCAAGTCACTCCGGTCAAACCTCTGAAATAGAAAACAAATCCATCTACCTCTCTCCATCTGCACTCCCCCTGTTCTCTTGAACAAGCCTCCCCCACCTCCTGCCTGGAGGACTGCCGAAGCCTTTTCCCTGTTTTCTTTGCTGCCACTCTTCTGTTGCGATCCATTCTCTGTACAGTCACTGAAAAGAATCTCTTTAAAATGTGAACAGGGATCAAGCTGATGACTTACCAATGACTTACCAGCGCATTTAGCATAAAATTGAATCTCCTTTTGACATAGTCCATTTGGGCTGCTATAAAAAAAGTACCATAGACTGGGTGACTTGAACAACAAACATTTACTTCTCCTAGTTCTGGGGACTGGATGTCTAAGATGAAGGTGCTGGTAGATTTGGTGTCTGGTGAGAGCCCGCTTCCTGATTTATACCTGTCATCTTGATGTGTCTTCACATGGCAGAGGGGGTGATCGCTAGGGTCTTTTAATGAGGACCCTAATCCTATTTGTGAGGGCTTGGCTCTTTGTCTTCTATTTCTGTTTTCCTTTAGTTTATAGAAAGGGATGTGCTCCAATCCCTCTCTTCCAATTCTTTTTGGAACTCCTTCCAATCAGGCTTTCACAACCATTACACCACCCAAATTACTGCTGTGAGGGCCACAAATGACCTTTACATAATTAGTCTTTAGTCCTGGCCTTACTTTTCTTATGAGTGATTCTTGATCTCCCTGTCCTCCTTGATATGCCCTTTTATTGGCTTCCAATACATCTCATTCTCTTGACACTTCTTTTTCTGTCTCCCTGACTAATTCTTTTTAGTCCTTCGTGCTGATGTCTGCTCATCTACCTCAGATCTAAGTATTAGAGTGTCCCTGGACTCAGAGGTTGGCCTCCTCTTTTCTATCTTCATTCACTTCCTTGGTGGCTTTACAGAGCCTCACAATTTTAACTTCCATCTATGTGCATATGACTCCCAGATCTCTATCTCCAGCTTGGGCATTTCTAAAGTCTTGCCTATTCATCATCTCCACTTAGATATAAATTAAACCACTCAAGATTAAAATGTCCAGAACAAAACTCCTGATTCTTTTTCACTCAAATCTCCTTTTCCCCTGATGCCTTCAGCTCAGAAAAATGGTAATTCTTTATGATTTCTCAAAAGGGGAAAGAAAAACTTGAAACTTTGGGTCCATACTGAACTACTGTCTTTCTTCATTTTTTTTAAAAAAATTTTTTGTTGATTTCAGAGAGGAACGTCAATGATGAGAGAGAATCACTGATCAGTTGCCTCTTGCATGCCCCACACTGGGTACTGAGCCTGCAACCCAGGCATGTGCCCCAACCAGGAATCAAACCCAAACCATGACCTCTGGTTTATAGGTTGACACTCAACCACTGAGCCACACCTGCAGGGCTAAACTCCTGTCTTTCTTTCAATGCCTACATCTATCCTGTAGACTCTACTTTTAAAATGAACCCAGAATCTGACAATGTCCCTCCATTTCTAGCCTGGTGGAAGTGTCATCTTCACCTGGATTATTTCAATAGCCTCCTAATTGCTTTTCCTGTTTCCTTCCTGTCCTATTAGAATCTATTTTTAGCATTGGAAGCCTGAAAGATCCGTTTGAAACCTAAGTGAGCCAAAGTCACTACTCTACTCAGATCAGTGCTTGCCTTCTTGCTCAGAGTAAAAGCTGAAGCCCCCACAATCAACTATAAAGATTTTATTTCCTAATAAACTCTGAGGTACCTAGGAGCTTTTTACAGTGCCCACCCTGGCACCTGACACATTGTAGGTACTCAATGAATATTAAATCAATAAACTAAAAAACAGACTCCTCAGAGAGGGAGACAGGGTAATGGTAATACCTTATGTCAATAATATCTTAATTTGGCTCTGAAATTCCCAGGGATGGTAAAGTATGGTAGAACTTGTTGGTGACAGACCCTTTCCATGTGTTTTTTTGCCCAATCACTTCTCTGTCCTCAACTCCATGTTCTCTTCCACTTATTAATTCCACCCCAGCAACCCCATCCCTGATGTCTCGAACACATCAGGCATGTTTCTGTCTTGGGCATTGGTATTTGTTGTGTCCTTTGCCTGGAATCCTCTACCACAAATACCTGCATGACTTTCTCCTTTCCCTCCTCAACCTTTTCTTAAGCAAATATTTTTTTCAGCAACTTCTTTCCTGGCCATAGTTAAAAAATATTGTAATCCTACACTCATACGAGTCTCCTCTTCCCTAAAATATTTCTCTCACTGTCTCTCTATAATTTTATACTTTTATTTGATTAAATGTAAACTCCTTGAGGGATTTTTGTGTGTTTGCTTCTCAGTTGAATCTTCCATAAGCACATAGGAGGCTTTCAGTAGATATGAATTGAATGGATGCGTGAAGTAATGAATAAATGAACTCTGATATAAAGTAACAGAAACCTCAGTTGAATAAAGTTTGAAAGACAGACAACTCAGGTATGGCAAATGACATTTTTTTTTTTTTGCACATGAACCCAGATTAAATATTTCTCATAATTGGAAAGAACTTGTGAGTCAGGTTATTGAACTACTATTGATTATTATTGAGAATTTAATAATAAGAAAAGATGTATCAGAAAACTATGGGCATTAAAAATTATTCTAATTTTCAAAACAGGATAAAGCATAGATTCAGCAAACCTTATGTTGGTATAGTTACTCCTGGCCAAAATTTTAGAATTGATCACTATAGTATGTGTTTGCCTACCAAGACAAATTTTAGTATATGAGGAATAAGTCATGCTGGCTAAATTAATTTCTTATTTGCCTTGTTGAAAACTAGAATGCCAGAGAAATGTGAGAGGCAGAGTATATTTGCATTTTAGCAAGTCACTAATGAAAACTCTCCCATTGTTTTCTTGTGTATAAAATGGGGAAAAATAAGCTAGAGCTGACATAATTAGATGGATTAATAACTTGTTTGACAATTAAAGCCATTGCTATAGCCTAGATAGAAATTACACTCTGAAAGTTTTAATCAGTTCTCTGTGTTTTGGTAAGCCTTCTATATCCTCTTCTTTTCTCCTTGAAGTAGAGACCAGCAGCACCCTGTTGCTCTCTATAGTTCTAATCAACTAAAAAATTATCAATGTTAATTTTTCAGATGTGACTCACTTGGGAGGAATGGCAAATATATTGTATGACAGAATCTGGATCCAGTACAATGTACATTGGCTTGGATAGCAAGTTGCCTGAGTTCAAATAGCTGCCTGCACCTGTAATAGATGGGGCAGACATAGCTTAGTGGGAGCCCACGTGGAAAGCATTAGGGATTTGATTAGGTAAGGTAGAGGTGAAGTTGCAGTAATATACCCCACAATGGTAGTCTAGATCTGCAGGGCAACTGTGCTCCAGGTGCCATTGCTCTGCCATCCTCTAGTACAGCGGTTCTCAACCTGTGGGTCGCGACCCCTTTGGCGGTTGAACGACACTTTCACAGGGGTCGCCTAAGACCATCCTGCATATCAGATATTTACATTACAATTCCTAACAGTAGC
>NW_005370777.1:2457657-2470027 GCF_000412655.1 Myotis brandtii
AACAAAAATATTATGGTTGGGTCACAACATGAGGAACTGTATTTAAAGGGCCAGAAGGTTGAGAACCACTGCTCTAGTATGTGATCTTTGTCTTCATGGTCAAAATGGCTCCATTTTATGTCAATGTCCTAAAGTGTAGCAAGAAAAATGTCTAGGGAAATTGATTTCATTTTTTAAAGTTATTTTTAATTTATACATAATACAATTTATTTTTTACCCTGTGGTGTACAAGCCTTTGGCCAGAGAGCATGGGTTTCTCTTGGAGCTTCCTCTCTGTGCTTCAGAGCCCAAGCCAACATATATCAGAGGCACAAACAAGCAATAACAATACTGCTGGGTTTCTTTGGCATCCTGACCTTTATATGTGGTCCTCCTGTTCTTATGCACTTATCAGAGTCCTCTGGTAGTTTGTATTATGTATTTTCTCCAAGCTTTTTAGTTGTAGTAAATGGAAGAGGTAGTGTGGGGTATGCTTATTTAACAAGAATTGAACCTTGTGATTTCTTTTTAAATGGAATGATAGGAGCAATTATCACTTCCCCTCACATTCTATTGGTGAGAAATTGGTACCAGGGCCACACATAGCTGCAAGAGAAGCTAAAAAAATGCATTCTCCAGCTTAAGATAATAGGATAAGCTAAACCCCTTTACTAAGAAAGGAAGGAAGAACAGATTTTGGAGATCATTGGAAGTCGGCCACAGGCATGACAGTAAAGAATAAATTCAATGTGACTTGTAAGAATAAGATGGCTAGTAAGACCTCATGCTACATATTTACGAGTATAAAACAACAAGTTAGAATGAGACTCTTCTTACCTCAGCTGCATCTTGGAATCCATCATGATAGATATTAGAAACCAAAGTGAGGGTTGGAAAAATCACTGCAAGCAGAATTGCAAAGGAAATAGCCACAAATCAGATTGGAATGTAGAGATGTAGAGAGGGTATAAATGTGGGCAGGAAATTAATTCAGTAAAAACTGTAACCTTTACCTCCAGGTCGCTGAGGGAGCTCCCATGAAGTCAGTGTCTATTCATTACAACTGTTAGTCAGGGGGATTGATGCCCAACTCATACCTGAGGCTCCATGAAGTCATTTGAAGAGCCTCAGTGTCTGTTCATTACAACTTTTAGTCAGGGGGATTGATGCCCAACTCATACCTGAGGCTGGAGGTGACTGCATAAGACCAGCTAATACACCCCAAGTGTGTTGAGATGAGGAGTAAACCATAGGTAGACCATACAGGAGAGGGAGAGAACTGATGTGAGGCTACCTTGATTCCTGTTTAACCTGCCTACCTGGAAGAGAGGAAGGACTTCAGCAGCAAGAACATGAAGGAAAATACTGGATTCAAGGGGCAGGAAGGGTTTCAAAGGATAACCATTAAGGCAATAGCTGAAGTAGAGATCTGTAGGGAGAGGCTCTAGGGTTAAGCCTCAGGCTGACCTGTGGCAGGGCCACAAACAAGTCCCAGCCTGGAGGGCAGAGTGCTCCTAGCATTATTAAGTCTGACCTTGTAGTCCTCCCTAATTCCTTCCTAAGTAGCTAATGGGATGTGGGAGGTGCAGCAAGTGTTGCCAAAACAAGAACATTTGTATATATGTTAATATACCCTTGTTTTAATCAGACTATAAAATAAAGCATCAGCTTTCAGGCTGGGTCTTTCGTGTCCTCATCCAGGCATGGGAGATCCACAAAGCCCCAGCTGTATTCTCTTGTCTGTCTTTTCTTTAATCCTTCACTGCCCCTCCTCATGTTCACCCTTGGTCGTGCTGGCGCAGCACAGAGATCTATACAGTAGGGTCAAGAGATTTTCAGGAAAATGGTCTACAGGGATGGAATTCTCAACAGAAGCACCAAAAACAGTCACAAAGAAAAATAAAATGGTATTAAACACCTGCCAAGACCAGAGAGAGCAAAGCCAGGTTAGATTCAACCTTTTTTTTTTTTTCATTTTATTCTAACTTTGGAAAGATCAGAAATTAGCTAGCAAGGAACTACCACCCACCACTGTCCACAAGCACATGCAACTACCACCCTTCCTTGCTGTGGGCTTCCAGCCTGAAGCTGCCCCAAGCAGAGGAAGTGAAAAGATATTATGTTAGGTCAAATTGATGATTTTGGTCAATAAATATATTGGACTGGGCGTTTTAATTACTGAATTGAACCTACATTTGTAACTTAGTGTTCTAAGGAATGTCTGTTACATAAGAGTGAGAAAAAAATATGATTTTCAATGACACCCTTTGGTTACATTTTAAAGGACTATAGGAGACAAAATAATGTTGCATTTTCATTTGCCAAACTTGTACCTGTCAACATACCAACTACAAGCATGGAGTATTTCAGGTGGAAGAGGATAAAATCTGCACTTATTTGCTCAGATAAGAATTTTGAACATTTGTAGAGGAATACAGAAAGGAATGAGTTAACCTTTAAGGGACTTTCCAACTTTGAGATTATAGGATTCTATACTCTCTCTGTCCAACTGTGCTTATACTTTTTAGAAACTATCATATTGTCCCAAACACCCTGAGTTAAATTTAAAAGTACATGTATTCTCTCATGTAAAAAGCATCTACTCTAGCTGGTCATTTCTGCCTATTTGATTCTCATAAGAAACTGGCCAACTGTAAAGAAACTCCTGCAAGTTTTAAAAATCATTAATCCCTAACTAAAAAAAATCCCTTGAATAATGGCAGTTTAGCTAAGTCCAAATGATAGCTAAATTTGGGATTTGTTTTATACCCTAAAAAAGGAACATTCCAGCTTCCCGTTTCCCTTCCTCATCCATGCTGCTCTCCCTGTCAATCACCATCTCTCAGTCATCCACTAGCTCTTTACAACTCAATCCACAGAGAAAATAGCTCCTTGTTCCAATGTGTCCAGGCCATTGTCTGGATACATCTCCCTGGAACATAGCGGAGGAAGCACAGCTGCTCTTGTCTAAAGATGCAGCCGGGGGATCCATGTGCCGCCTGTTCTTTGTATGAGTTGTTTATGCCAATGCCTCTTACATTTTCCTCACATTCCACAATAGCAGGAAGCACAGGGTGGATGCTCAATAAACAGGGAAACAATGATTGCCACTTCTTTTCATCTCTCACTTTGGGGAGCTACTGAGAGAAAACCAGGTTGGTCTCACAAAGAAAGCCACACAGCTTTGAAGAGTGCTGAGCATGGCTTTTATCCTCAGATATTTACTGACGAAGTGGAATATAAACACAGAGCAAGTAAGATCTCTGCTACCAACATACCAATAATCTAGTTGAGGAGATAAAATATGGGGAAATAGCCACAATAAAAGAAAAGGTATGAGTGTAATGTTATGAGTAGAAGCTTAGGATTTCAGCATTGGGAGGACCTTGGAGATGAGTAAACTTATACTCTTCTTTTTACAGTTGGGTAAACTGAGGCCCTCCATTTCTTCTTCTATTTGACACTTCCAACTCTATACTACTCAAAGCTCCACTCTCAGCCTGATACTGTTGCTTGCCTTCCCAGCAGCCATTGCCTTCTTCTTGCTGACATGATTTTGTTTTTGGGCAGCAATGTGCTGAGCCTAAGGGATGAATCATGATAGGGTTAAGCAAGGATTCCTCTATGCTGATGATTGATATAGGGCTGAAAGTGTGACAATGGAATTTAAAGAGAGTCAGTTGAGAGCTTCTGGGGCAGCTTTTATTCTTCACTAAGAAAAAAGGCAAGTGTGTCTTCCCACTTTGCTTCAAGGGTAGATGTTAACGTCTGAAGATGTGTCACCTGGAGTTAGGGCAGTCGTATTTGTACCGTAAGGAGAGACGTGCTACACATCGTAGATAACAGGTTGGTAAAGACAAAGTAACCCAGGGACAATCTCTTTAAAGACTTTGTTAGATAACAGTAAATGTCCTTTTGGTTTAATTCTATGTGTATTTTTATTTTACCTGCAACCATAAGCATTGCTAAATTTTATCTTTTGTAACTCGTCTTCCTCTGCTGTCTTCCTATCTCATTTTACTGGAACCTGGGTTCCATTGAAAATCTGATGCCATCCTCAAATTCTCATCTCTTTGCCTAACCTGAACCCTGGCTCTCCTCAGAGGGCACTGAGTCTGTTGCATCCCTTTCAGAAAATCATATCATCCTCCATTCTCTAAGTGTCACAGGGATCAGAGGTAAGGATGGCATTATCTTAGATGCGCTTTGCCTTGGTAGACCACTAATTCTCTACTGTTATGAAAAAAACCCCTCCTCCTTTGAGGAGGCAGGAGGAAACAGATTGTGATTATACCTGATTATGCCTAATAATAACTACCATCTGTCTAAGACATCCTCTACCCCTGCATGTAGTTGCCATGTTCTCTCCTCCTACCCAGCCCTCCCCACCACCTCCTTTATATTCCTTTTCTGAAGTCTCTGACAACTGGTTCACAGGTTATCATTTGCTATAAATACTGTCATCATCATGGTGATTTCAGGTTGAATGAGGATATCCTTTCCAATTTTTGAGTTTCAGGAACAGGTGTTCAGCTTCTCGCTAAAATAGCCCTTTCATTATGGATAATCCTGATGTAGTGATTTTAAGACATGTTGGCAAATTCTTTGACACCCCTTCAATCAAGAAATGAGGTCTAAGTTCCCTCTCTCTGAATTGAACTTGCCTAAGTGACTCCTGATTAGCCAGTAACATGCAGTGGTAGTGACACTAGATGACATCCGAGGCTAGGTTAGCAAAGACCATGCAGCTTCTGCGTGGTTCTCTCAGAATGTTCATTATAGGTAGGGGTAGTTTTTATGTGAAAAGTCCAGTTACTCTGAGGTAGTCAGGCTGAGAGACTATGAGTAGGTGCTCTAGGCAATAGTCCTAGCTAAAACCCCTGCTCTCAGAGAGCATCAGTGGACAGCTCTGTTAGCCATCATGGATATCTAGTCACACTTTTGGATGATTCCATCCCCCAGCCATCAAGTCATTCTCACAGATTTTGAGTCTTTCCAGCACAAGCTCTAAATACCATGGAAGCCATGCCTGCTATGCCCTGCCTGAATTTATAACACAGAATTTTTGAGCATAATAAAATGGTTATTTTTAAGCTGCTAGGTTTTGAAGTAATTCGTTATGTAGCAATAGTAAGCAAAGCCCCTGTCAATGGCTTTCCGGGATTACAGTTTATCCAATGCTCATCAAAGTCCTCAATAGAGGTCCTTCCAAAGCAGGGAGACAGAACATAAAAGACTGTGGTTATACCTCATTGTATCTAATAATATCAATTGGATTTTGAAAATGACCAATGATTAGATTAAGAATATGGATTTTACTGTCAAACAAATGTGGGCTTAAATTCCTGTCCTGTTACTTACCAGTGGTGTGATTTTGAACAAAAAAAAAAAACCTCTCCATTTCTGTGCTTCAGTTTCCTCATCTGTAAATGGGAAATATAACAACCACCACATAAGCTAGTTTTATTTTATTTATTTTTCCTTTTTTAAAAAATATCCTCACCCAAGGATATTTTTTCATTGATTTTAGAGAGAATGGAAGAGAGAGGGAAAGACAGAGAGAAACATCAATTGGTTCCCTCTTACAAAGGCCCTGATCAGGGCCCAGGCTGGGGAGGAACCTGAAACTGAGGTACGTGCCCCTTGACCAGAATCGAACCCAGGACCCTTCAGTCCGCAGGCCGATGCTCTATCCCCTGAGCCAAACTGATTAGGGTCACATAAGCTAGTTTTAAAGATTAAATGTGATGAAGTCATTGATACTCAACAAATGATAGCTCTTCTTGATAATAACACAAGAATAATATGTAGAGAGCAGAAGTGAGAGTTGAAATCATAATGGAAGGAGAAAGTGAGGCTACAGAATCTTGAGTATCAGACAAAAGAGTTTAGAATTTGGGGGAACTATACATTTTTTATTTTTAACTTTAAATAAACAGGTTTTTAAAATATCAGTTTAATCTTTAATTACATGTGAGGGAGTAGCTTTAGTCTTCTAAAAATTATATTTGAGACTCACTCTATGTACTTATCATTTAAATTTGAAAATGTTTAGTTAAATGTTTCAAGGATAAAGCAAATGCATAAAAGAAAATAATATATTACTCACTGAGGACGTTCCTCCCACTCAGATGCTAATATTGAAATGCCTTTGTATTTGAGAAGATGTAGTTAGTAAGGTGGTAGAGAATGAATTGAAAGGTGGAATCCCTGATCAGGGAGGCCAGTTGGGGTATTTCAACTCCTGTATTACTGGTAAGTAATGTGGTTATGATTCAGGGGTGGGTGGCTGAATGGGAAGATGTGGGTGTGAGAGACCCCAGGAAGGAAGATTTGACAGGCCTTGACTTTTCAGGAGAGCTATAATCCAATTCCCCTCCCCAGCCTCCAATAATATATCATTAATCTTTTTTTTTATTTTGCTTGGGGAAAAATAAAATTAACCAAGTGTGACTACTAAACAGGTTATACTAAGACGTGTGAGCAATTTTGTCAGAAATATCAATTCTACATATTGCAGCAAAGAAAACATGGAATGTTTGCCAAGTTCTTCCGAGAAATTTCTGTCTAAAAAATGTGCCAGCTTGCTAAATATAAAGTTGTTAGGAAGGACAGAGCCAAATGGCCTATTAAACCCATCTCAAAAAAGATGATGGAGTTATGTTAGATCTTTCCCCACCAATCATTTCTCTCACAGCAGACTTAGGAATGGAGTCAGGACACCCTTCTTCCCTGGAGCCACACTCTCCCAGTGTCTGTAGCTGTGCATATGCACAGAAAGTGGCAGGAGTGTCCCTATGCCCTATACACATGAGAAAAGAATAAATATCACATGCAGATGACTGAAAGAAAGCTGGGTGCTATCTGGATATTGTTTAATATTTTTCCAAGTAAAAATCTGAAAAGGGCAATGGAGAGACTCTTCAAATGCTCTCAGTGTCCTGAGATTTCAGACCCATTGCTTATTTTGAAAGAAAAGTTAGGTCTGGTTCCAGGAAAGGAATCACCCCTACTATTGGAAAGCAGCTAAAATGCTGGCAGTTGCCTAAATATAAAGGAGTCAGATGACTCAAGATATGAAGGCTATAACAAAAAGAAGGGTTGTGCCTGAACTGGTTTGGCTTAGTGGATAGAGCGTCGGCCTGTGGACTGAAGGGTCCCAGGTTCGATTCCGGTCAAGGGCATGTACCTTGGTTGTGGGCACATCCCCAGTGGGGGGTGTGCAGGAGGCAGCTGATTGATGTTTCTCTCATCGATGTTTCTAACTCTCTATCCCTCTCCCTTCCTCTCTGTAAAAAATCAATAAAATATATTTTTTTAAAAAAGAGGGGTTATGTGTGGTTTTTGGATATCATGACGATAAGCAAGCAAATTGCTGTTGGAGAAGGTAATCAGTATCCTATGCAAGCACAGTAAGAAAGGCCCTACTTGTGGAAGGATGTCTGGAATACTGCTGAATTGTGGGTTAAATTTTGTCCCCCGAAAAGATGTCTCCAAATGCTAACCCCTGGTAACAGTGATGTAACTATATTTTGAAAATAGAGTCCTTTAAAATGTAATTAGATTTCAGATGAGATCATTGTAGATTTAGGATTGATCCTAAGTCTAACACCAGTGTCCTTATAAGTAAAAGGAAAGGGAGATTTGAGACACAGAAACACAAAGAGAGAAGGAGACAATATGAAGACAGAAGCAGAGATTGGAGTGACACATCAAGGATTACTACCTGCCACCAGAAGCTAGGAACTGGGCATGGAACAGATTGTCCCTCAGAGCCTCTAGAAGAAAACAACCCTAAAAACTTAATTCTGGACCTCTGGCCTCCATAACAGTAAGACAATAAGTTTCTGTGGTTTATGCCACCCAGGTCATGGTAATTTATTACAGCAGCCACAGGAAACAAATTGAACTAACCCCAAAAACCACATACAAAGAGAGGAGACCCAGGACCACAGAAGGGGATCTTGACAGATCTAGAACTATGCTGTCCAATATGGTAGCATTAGTCACATATAGCTGTTCAAATTAATTAAATTAAATCAAAAATTTAGTTCCTTGGTTGCACTAACCACAATGCAAGGGATCAATTGATACATGCGGCTGACAGCTATGCAATGAGACAACACAGATAGAGAACATTCTTATCATTGCAGGAGGTTCTACTGAACAGTGCTGCTGTAAAAGTCACAAATCAAGGTCCTATCTTTATGAGCAAGCGGCGTGCATGGGGACTCTTGGCTTCAAATCTGTCATACCTGCACCAGAAGATAGCAGTTATCTCTGATAGTGTCGCTTTTGATTATGAAGAAACAACAGCAGCAAAGTGTAAATATAGTGCAACCACCTGTCTCAGGTTTCCTCAAGCATACCATCTTCCAAAACAACAAACGTTAAATGATGGTATTGATAGGCGATCCTCTTTCAAGCCAGCATCAGTAGGACTGAAAGTATCAAGTATGTTGCTCTTATCTCTGTATGCTATGACTTGTACCCAGGTGTACATATTTACTCAGCTCCCTTCCTTGTACATTTTTAAGAGGGATTTCCTCCCCTTATAGCAATTTACCCTCTGGTGGGCTCTGTGGTTGTGCAAACAGCAGGAGTTCCGTCATGGGTTTAGAAAACTAGGGAAAGAGTGTTAGGAGAATGATGTGATATACCCTTGATTTCCCCCAGAAGATGAATCTGGCGATGATTTTAGGATTATTTGAAGGGGTAAAGACTGTCGGCTGGGTGATCTTAATGAAAATGGAGAAGAAATTATGCTCTGAATTGCAAACGCTGCTGTCGCTGGGATCCACCTGTTCAGAGCTATCTTTAGCTGCATCTGGGAACAGTTTATCCACATAACCTTCTATCCCTCACTTCTCTTGTCTCCAGGTACAGAAGAGGAGGCATTTGCAACATTAAGTTGGAAAATTGCAATACAGGACTGTGTGTGTGTGTGTGTGTGTGTGTGTGTGTGTGTGTGTGTGTGACAAAAAAAGAGAGAATGATGAGATATGTGTGTGGTGGTGCTTTTTGTTGGTTACAGGTAATATGAGTAGTGTGGCACTCAATAGCTTCTTACAACCTGCAGGGGAGGGCAGTTGTGGGGGGACCAGGCCTGCAGGGGAGGACAGTTAGGGGGGGGCCAGGCCTGCAGGGGAGGGCAGTTGGGGGTGACTAGGTCAGCTGGGGAGGGCAGTTAGGGGTGACCAGGCCTGCAGGGGAGGACAGTTAGGGGCAACCAGACTGGCAAGGGAGGGCAGTAAGAGGTGACCAGGCCAGCAGGGGAGGGCAGTAAGGGGTGGCCAGGCCAGCAGAGGAGGGCAGTTAGGGGCAATTGGGCCAGCAGGGGAGCAGTTAGGCGTTGATCAGGCTGGCAGGGGAGTGGTTAGGGGGTGATCAGACTGGCAGGTAGAAGTGATTAGGGGCAATCAGGCAGGCAAGTGGTTGGGAGCCAGCAGTCCTAGATTGTGAGGGGGATGTCCGATTGGACCTAAACTGGCACTTGGACATCCCCTGAGGGGTCCCAGATTGGAGAGGGTGCAGGCTGGACTGAGGGACACCCGCCTAGTGCACAAATTTCATGTACCAGGCCTCTAGTACATACATAATATATATACATGTAGATGTAGACAGGAGTGCAGTGAACTTCCTGCCATCAAAGGTTATTTAAAATTTCCAGTTAATTTCATGTAAGTAGTTTAATCTGCTGTGGAAACTGACACCTCTATGAAGTATCAGAACCCAGCAATTCTCAAATAACCACACAGAGTCTGCCTTTGATCCTGAAATATGTAAGAGTTTATGTGTGATTGGAAAACAAACAAAACACCATGTTAAAGCCAGAAAGCTGAGAGTCATACTTGATTTTATTTCCTTTTCTTTATGTCTCCTCCTCCCATATCCAATCCATGAGCAAAAACTGTTAACTCTGTTTTCAAATTTTCTCTTTCTCCTTGCCATCTCCATAGCCACTACTGGTTGCTGACCACCCACCAGTATTTCTTGTGTGGGCTACAGCTGTAATCTCTTAGTAGGTCTTTCCATATCTGTTCTCCACAGAATGACCAGATTAACAAAGAAACATCAACTGGAGAATTTTACTCCTGTGGTGAAACATTTTAATGACTTCCCACTGTCCTTGGAATAAATTTGTAATCCCCAAATGTGGCCTATGAGGCACCCTGAGGTCTGGTCCCCAACTGCCTCCCGCACCTGTCAGCCTTCTCTCCCTCTTACATACGAGGCTTCCTCACATGGAGTTTCTTTCTTCACCTCAGAGCTTTGCAGACTACTCTGATTGGATCCATCTTCCCTCTGCTCTTGGAGGGTTGGTTCTCTCTTATATGTAGGGCTCAGTTTTTATGTCACTCCCTCAGAGAAGTCTTCCTTGACCTTCACTAAGTGAAATCCTCTCTTGTTCATTATGTGTTCTACCTAGTGCTCACAGAATTTGTCATGAGTTCAGTCATTGGTGTATTTGTTTAGCTATTGTCTATTGTCCCAGTGGCCTTTAAGTGACACAAGGCAGAGATCATGAAAATCATGCTCATCCAGTCACTGGCACAGTGCCTGGTATAGAGTATATGCTCCATGAAATGCATATTGAATGAATGGATAGGTAAGTGAGTATTCAGACTCCTTTGACCATCCTTTAGCTATTATAATCTTTCTCATGCTTTAATACTTATCTCTAACATCAGCTCTGCATAACGTCCATGCCAATCTTTTTACACAAAATGAACCCTGACTTTGAGCTATGATGTTTGCTTAAGGCTTTGATGTTGAAAAGCAATATATGAAGTTGTCGAGAGAACAGGCTTTGGAGTAAGTAAGACTTGGGCTGAATTCTTGTCTAGCATTTGTCACCTTTGTGATCTATTTGGGCAAATAATGTAAACTCCTTGGCTTTTGAATTACTTATGCCAGCAAAAAATTATATATATATATTTATATATATTTCAATCTCATTTGTCTAAGGTGCTTGGCACACAGATGGAGACTCAATGAGGCTTGGTAGCTACTATTATATTGGTTCATAATTTTCTATGTATTTTTATATAAAATTTTTTTAAAGCAAGAAACAGTGAGCCCTAGATAACATGATTGAGGGCATTTGATGTCTGTGGCCCAGCTTGAAAGCAGCTTGATATTGGAGAATATCCCAGGTTCTGGAATAAAAACCTGGTTTCAATCCCCCAATTTGTCTCTTATTGGCTGTGACTTTGTAGACATTTCCTATCCTTTTGAAGTCTCAGTTTCCTGATATGATCATAATGATACTATCTCAACAGGAATGCTGTAAGGATTAAAAATAACATATGCAAAGGCCAAGGATTAATGTTTAATCATAAAAAACCTTAATACTTGGTCTGTTTCACTCAACCAGGACAGAAACTTGGCCAAACCAAAGGTGATCAAATCTGACAGGACTAACAATGCAAGTGGAACTCCTGTCCATTTCTTCAAGCAGCCAAACTTACCTAAACCTGCAAAAGAGAATTCTTTTCTGATTGATGAATACAGTGTAAAGGTCTAGGAATTTATCGAATGCCTGCCCATTTGTTCTAGGTAGTGGCTTCAACTACCCTTGCAATAGCTGTGGGGTCAAGGTGAACTGTGGCTGAGACTGGAATAACGCTAAAACATGGTATGTTACAAAGGTTCCTGATCAGTTGGTATACTTGTCTTCTTTGAGGGACATCTGAGAAATCTGGAGGTAGCTAGAACATAAAGCCTTCTTTAAAAGAAAAAACTAGCCCTAGCTGGTTTGGCTCTGTGGATAGAGCGTCAGCCTGTGGACCAAAGGATCCTGGATTCTATTTCAGTCAAGGGCACGTACCTAGGTTGCAGGCTCTTCCCCGGTCTGGGCCCTGATTGGGGCATGTGCAGGAGGCAACCAATCGATGAGTTTCTCTCACATTGATATTTCTCTCTGTCTTTCCCTTTCTCTTCCACTCTCTCTAAAAGTCAATGGAAATACATCCTTGGGTGAGGATAAAGAGAGAGAGAGAGAGAGAGAGAGAGAGAGAGAGATCTGATTCCTCTAGGGAATAGGTATTCATACTTTCCCCATATTTGGTTATTGTGTGTGTGTGTGTGTGTGTGTGTGTGTGTGTGTTTCTTTTCTTTTTTCTCTTTTTTAAAAAAATATATTTATTGATTTTTTTTCAGAGAGGAAGGGAGAGGGATAGAGAGTTAGAAACATTGATCAGCTGCCTCCTGCGCACCCCCTACTGGGGATGTGCCCGCAACCAAGGTACATGCCCTTGACCAGAATCGAACCTGGGACTCTTCAGTCCACAGGCTGATATTCTAGCCACTGAGCCAAACTGGTCAGGGCGAGTTTCATTTCTTTTTCTTTTTTATTGATTAAGGTATTACATATATGTCCTTATCCCCT
>NW_005370777.1:2470157-2484528 GCF_000412655.1 Myotis brandtii
TGGCTTATTTCACTTAGCATAATGCTCTCCAGTTCCATCCATGCTGTTGCAAATGGTAAGAATTCCTTTTTCACAGCAGCATAGTATTCCATTGTGTAGATGTACCACAAGTTTTTAATCCACTCATCTGCTGATGGGCACTTAGGCTATTTCCAAATCTTAGCTATGATCCAATATTTGGTTATTAAAATATATATATATGAAATAAAACTTAAAAAGACTTTTTTATATTTTTTAATTTTATTGGGGTGACATTACTCAACATGAACATATAGGTTTTATGTGTGGATTACTAATTTACAGCATCTGTATATAGGACCAAATGCCCATCACCCAAAGTCAAATCTCCTGTCCCTCATATTAGGGCCCCTTTCTTTGCCCACCTCCCTCTCTCTGGCAACCACCACACTGCTGTTTGTGTTCTTAACTTTCAGTTTTATATTCCACATATGAGTTAAGTCATATAGTTTTAGCTTTTTCTGCTTGACTTATTTCACTTCGCATAATGTTCTCAAGGTCCATCCATGTTGTAAATGATGCTATCCCATCCTTTCTTATGGCTGTATAGTACTCCATTGTATATATATACACCACATCTTCTTTATCCAGTCCTCTATCATAGGGCATTTTGGCTGTTTCCAATTCACATCATTGTCACTATGAATAATGCTGCAATGAACATAGGGGTGCATATATCTTTGTGCATAATTAATTTCAAATATACCCAGAAGTGGTATTGTTGGGTCAAAAGACCCAGAATAGCCAAAGAAATCCTGACAAAAAAGAACAATGCTGGAGGTATCACATTACCTGACTTCAAAATATACTACAGAGCTACGATAATATCCAATATTTGGTTATTAAAATATATATATGAAATAAAACTTATAAAGACTTTTTTTTACATTTTATTTTTTAATTTTATTTTAGAGCCCAGCTATAAAACCATACGTATATGGACAGATAATTTTCGACAAAGGAGCCAGAAATGCACATTGTAGTAAAGATAGTCTCTTCAATAAATGGTGCTAGGAAAACTGGAAAGCTACATGCAAACAAATGAAACTGGATTGCAGTTTGTCCCCATGTACAAAAACTAATTCAAAATAGATCAAAGACTTAAACATAAGACCTGAAACTCTAAGTCACATAGAAAAACATATTGGTACCAAACTTATGGACATGGGTGATAGAAAACATTTTATAAACTTGACCCCAAAGGTAAAGGAGGTAAAGGCAAAAATAAATGAATGGGACTATATCAAACTGAAGAGCTTCTGCACAGCAAAAGAAATGGACAACAAAACAAGCAGTCCACCAGATGGAAGATGATATTTGCAAACAGTAGCTCTGACAAAGGTTTAATTTCCAAAATATATAAAAAGACATTTAAAATTATGTTCCAAAGAAAAGGAACTGAGACCATGTACTGGGTTGAATAGTGTACCCCCAAAAGATATGTCTTCCAGAATCTGTAAAGAGGCCTTATTGGGAAATAGGATCTTTGCACATGCAATCAATTTAAGATGAGGTCATACTGGATTACAGTAGTCTCTAAGGGGAATTTAAACACAGACACAGTACTTGGTTGATGATAAAGAGAAGATGGTCATGTGAAGATGGAGGCAGAGATTGGAGTGATGCTTCTACAAGCCAAGGAATTCCAAGGATTGCCAGCAGCCACCAGAAGCTACAGGAGAATTCTTCCTTAGAGCCTTTAGAACAGCGGTTCTCAACCTGTGGGTCGGGACCCCTTTGGGGGTCGAACGACCCTTTCACAGGGGTCACCTAAGACCATCCTGCATATCATTTATTTACATTATGATTCATAACAGTAGCAACATTACAGTTATGAAGTAGCAATGAAAATAATTTTATGGTTGGGTCACAACATGAGGAACTGTATTTAAAGGGCCAGAAGAACATGGCCCTGCCAGCACCTTGATTTCAGATTTCTATCCTTTAGAACTGTGAGAGGATTTATTTTTTTTCTGTTGTTTTAAGCCACCCAGTTTGTGGTGATTGTTATAGCAACCATAGGAAACCAATACAGGTTGGAATCCTGAGTTTAAGAACATGAGCTCTGCCAGATACTAGCCCTACTATATTCTTGGGCAATCACTCTTAGCCTCATTTAAGAAAATTCTTTTTTTTTTAAAGAGTGTGAGAACAAAACCAGACAAATACAATAAAGAAAAGAAAATTATATACCAATTAATTACCTTGGTGAACATGGATGCAAAAATCCTCAACAAGTTATATGCAAATCAAAATCAACAGCACATTAAAAGCATCATAACCACGATCAAGTGGGATTTACCCCTAGGATGCAAGAAGGGTTCATTTGTAACAACATGGGTAGACTTTAAAGACATTAGTGAAATAAGTCTGTCACATGATTCCACTTATATGAAGTATCTAAAATAGTCAAAATTATAGAAACAGAAAATAGAATGGTCATTGCCAGGAGATGGGGTGAGGAGGAAGTGTTGTTGTTCAATGGGTGTAAAGTTACAGATATACAATGTGTTGATGAATAAATTCTGGAGATCTGCTGTGCCACATAGTGCCTATAGTTAATAATACCATGTTGTGCACTCAACATTTTGTTAGGAGGGTAGCTCTCATGTTAAATGTTCTTACCACAAAAACAAAAAGGGCAGAGGGACAGAAGGGAACTTTTGGAAGTGATGGCTATGTTCAGCATCTTAATTGTGGTGATGGTATCATGGATGTATGCATATGTCCAAACATATGCATATGTTCATCAAATTGTATACATTTAATATGAGCAGTTTTTCTAAAATATGAGCAGTTTTGTGCATATTAATTATACCCCAATAAAGCTGCAAAAATGCTGATTAAATATAGGAATATTAATAAGAGGTCTTTGAAGTCTATCACAGAATAGAAAGGAAAACAGTGTAAGACAACTCTTGTGCCCTATTTCATGTCGCCTACCATTTTACTTCAGGTGTGACTGATGGCTTCAGTGCCCCGTGCATGTCTCCTATGCATTGTGTCCCAAGGCTCCTCTGCTGCAGCCACAAGAGTCACCTTCTAGGCTCATTATTTGTAGGCTTTGCTGCCCTGGAAGAGTTATAGTGTCAATACCCTACAGGCCAACGCTTGATTCTTTCAAGAAGGAAAGAATCCAGGGGAAAATATTCCCATAGAGTCTCAGATAATTCTGGGGTGGTTCCTGTACAGCTCCTCACAGCTGCCCTCACTGGTTAGAACCCCCATTGCTCACAGAGTAAATCAACCAGATAACATTCTTGGGGTGGCTTCCCACATTCCTTTCTCTCTAGTCCCTGCTCCTTTTCCTTGTTTGTATAAAAAATAAACTACCAGAACACAAAACCCTTGTCACAGGCTCTGCTTTTTGGAGAACCTAGGCGAAGACGATGATAATCGTGGTATCAACCTCACAGTTTTTCCCCAAAGATGAATGTTTAAATGTATGTAAAGTGCTTAGGCTAGTAGCTGGCATAGAGAGAGCACCCAATAAATGTTAGTCATTTCCCCCATAGAAGATGGAATGTTCTGGAAGATGAATTTGAAATGTGCTCTCATCAATCTAAGTGTTGAGTGGACGCGTAACCGTGAAAGTTGTTTGTGGTTTTTCAGCTTCAGCTCCCATCTTCATTAACACAAGTGGGGCTGTAATGGTAGGAAACAAGATATCAATTTTCACTCCCCCTTATGACACCCACTCGAAGCCCTGGACCCAAGAACTAAAAGTGAAATAAAACCATTTACCAGCCAGAAGAAAAGGAGAATAACAGCATGTGGCTTATAAACTTAACAAATGTAATCATAGTAATTGAGCAGCCCAGGAAATAATTTGGCCAGCATAATTATATTACAAATTACATATTGCACAATTAAACAATTGCATTTTGGCCACAAATGGAACTCCAAATATACAATTTGTGGGGAAGTGGAGAGGTAATTTAAAATGAGAAAAGAAAAGCAAAGGCCCAGAGTGCATTTACATTTATATCCATACTGGAAGGAATATACCAAGCAAAGTAAGAAGGAAAAAGGTCATTGTTTTCAACAGGATACAACTGAGTTGGATGAATTTTGCCAAATACTATGTAGATGCCAAACAAATATATGACTTCTCAATGTGTGCAAAAATTTCAAAACCTCATTATTTCTTAAGTAAACATTTCTGTATTAGGGGTTCTTTAATTTGGCTCTTACACTGGATTAAGAAAGTTCTTAATTAAGTGGAAAATTCTGATATCCATCATTAAAAACATGTTGAAGGAGTCAAATATGACTTTGTCTTGTTGAACACATACATTTCTGAAACATGCCAATTGTATATTTATAAGAAAAAGTAAATGGTTTTTCTCATTCTATTGTTCAGAATTCTCAGGAAGCTGGTCATTAGGTCTGCTCCTCATCAAATGTTTACTATGGGCTTTCTACGTTCCAGGTTCCTCTCTAGGGGGTACAGTGGGGAACTTAGTAGACATAGTGTGCATAGAGGAGAGCAAATAAACATTAAACAAGCAATTACAAATAATCATGGAATGAGGACAAATGTGTAAAATACTCAGAGGTAAGGATACAGGTATCAGGTATGTACGTTGCAGGGGGTTCTAACCAAGCTTAATGGGAAAGGGAGGAGCAGATCAGAGAGAGAGACCCAGAGGTTTACATTGAGATCTGAGGATGCCCAAGAAATACAGGGTGGGACAAACGTAGGTTTACAGTTGTGAGTATGCAAAACACAGTTTACGCTTGTATTATTATTTATTAATCATTATATTATTTTCCACAGGAACAACTGTAAACCCGCTTTTGACCCATTCTGTTTAGGATTCCTTACATATTTTACAATTAGTAATGGCATGGAAGCCCTCCTGAAATTT
The DNA here is from genome assembly GCF_000412655.1 of Myotis brandtii. NCBI lineage: Eukaryota > Metazoa > Chordata > Mammalia > Chiroptera > Vespertilionidae > Myotis > Myotis brandtii. The sequence goes on from NW_005370777.1 coordinate 2,475,047, forward strand.
TTTTGCCGTGGGGCCCCAAATTCTAATTCCTGCTGTAGATGGGAATCCTAAAAAGGCAAAAGCGACTGGAGAAAATAATACCCCTGTCAAAAAAAATAATCTAAAAAAAAACAACACACATCAACCTCAATAATTTTGGGATGAGTTCTATAATAATTCTTGGTTTGTGTCTTGTAGGGCTGAAGATTTAATATGTCTTACCCATTGGCATTTTTGACCAATGCTCTTTAAAACACTCAGACTCTGTTTGCTCAGTACTTGGAGTTTAGGGGCAGGATACTACCAGGGTTTTTTGAAAAATCATCAAAACAATACTGATCGAGGACCCTATTTATTGAGTGTGTTATTGTGAGTCAGAGTTTCTGTTGAGAGCTTGTTGCAAGCATATTTCACAACTGTCCATGTGTTGGGGCTGTTCTTGCCCTATTCTGCACCTGGGATGATTGGGGTTTACACAGGGTAAGTCAATTGTTTCAGGACCTCGATAGGGAATGGCATATTTGAGATTGAACCCAGTGCCTTTCTGACCCAAATGTTTGCTCTCTAGCATTTTGCTACCAGGCTGTTCATGGGTGGAGGAGGGAGGAAAAGAAAAAGAGAAAGCACCTTTCAGTAATAGATTGGGCTGTTGCTTGCCATCATCTGTGTCTGGTTCTCAAAGTGTTTCCAAAACAACATTGTCAGCATCACCTGGAAACTTGATAGAAATAGTTGAGTTCCTAATCTGAATCTCTTGGGATAAGAACCAACAATCTGAGTTTTGACAAGTCTAGAGGGATTATAAAACCAGTAAAAGCCTGAGAACTGCTGGTCTAGGTAAATATGGAAGGCTCAGCAACATCCTTCTGTTTCTTAGGGGACTTACAGGCTCAGGTGACATAGTGAATCTGATTCGTTTCCTCTGCTAGGGCAATCAAAATTAGGAAGTAGATTTTCCATTCAAGCTGTAGATTCCAAGCATTTTCATGGTCTGGTATTTTTCTTTTCAATGCCTACCCTACACCAATTTATAATTGATCTTGGGTCCTTGAGCTTCTTAAAATTTTTGATTCATATTAACTGCCTTTTAAAACACATGACCTCATTAAGAAACTTCCCCTGCCCACCTCAAGATCCTGGTTTTGTTTATATTTGAGTGTGTAAATTTATTTTATTTTATTGTTTAAAGTATTATAAATAGTAGTACATATGTCTCCTTTTTCCCCCCATTGACCTTTCCCTGGCCTCCCCTCCTTCCACACACACATGCCCTCACCCCACCCCTCAGTGTCTTGCATCCATTGGTTATGCTTATATGCATGCAATCTTAATTGGAAAATGTCTCAGACCCAGTTAGAATGTGAAAATCTGATTGGATCCTGGGAAGTGTAGATTTTTCAGGAGAACTTCATGAAGGAACTTTCTCCCTAAGACAGAAGACCAGCACCACAGCAAAGAATTTAGTAATAAAAACAAAGGAAGTAAAAAACAACAATAAACACCAGGTGAAAAAGGAAGATATCAGATATATGGAATTAGGTCTTGCTCATAAAAAGAAAAGCAATATCAGAGAGGGATAGGAAGCCTAAGGACAAAAGGATGAGCTGGGTGATGTTTCTTTTGGTTAGTTTTTTATTCTTTTAGGTAAATACCAACTCGAGACTCAGCTTTACATGACTATTAGGTCATATTAAAGAGGAAAAATGACCTAAGATGGTTTTTTTTTTAACTCATGTCTCCAGACACAGGCAAGATGGGAGTTAAATAATTTGTAACATGATGCATACTCTCTCTCCATCTTGGAGGCTTGGGCACACATTAAACATTCTCTTAGCATTTAAACTCTGTTTCAAAGAATGTTTCTCACTATTATGTGTTCTCATAAGTATTTTTGTAACAATGTTCATTAATAGCCTGAGAACACCCTGATACCAGGTTTTTAAGTACTCAATTGTCATTGGACTATGGAAGTAGTGTGGCTGAATTTGTGACACTCTTATGGCTTCTTCAAAACTAGTCACTTGTGGATGGTGTTCTGGCTCACTGTGCCTGGAACACACAGTCCGTCTTTAAGTGCGGTAAATGAAATACCAACTGGGTTCTCTGGGCAAAAGCACTGAGACAGAAATACTGTATTAATGACATGATTAAGGTTTTTGTTTTTTTTAACACTTTTGGTTTGAAAGTCCATCCATCTGTTAGATGAAATGCTCATAGGTAGATTTCTGGTCCATGTTGGAAGGTTTTTCATGATAGACACCTTGCCCTGGGTGTTCTCTTCTGCAATGTCTACTTTGGAGATGAAGATAATGATACTCAGCCTTGGTTAAAGAGTTTTGGGAAAAACATTATTTTTGGAGGCAGTAAGCAGGACGAGGAAAACAGTGAAGTCAGCTTGAGCCTCTCCCAGCCTCTTAGTTCTTGGCAATGAGATTTTCAACCACAACCTCAGTCCTGCTCATTTGCTGAGCCAATCTTGCTTAAGGGCTTCCAAACCTGGTCTGTGAGATCCTCCATGGCCAGGTCCCTACTTACCTGTACAGTCTCATTTCTCACCACTCATCATCTCCCATGCCACCTAACTTTTTTTGTCCATTTAAATACACAATGTTCTCTTTGTCTCTTCAGGGGACCATCAGATTACTCCTTATGCTCCAACACTTTTGTTTTCCTCTTCCCCTAACTAATCCCTCTCCCCCGCCCAGTTTTATTGAGATACTAGAGGCCTGGTGCACCAATTAGTGCACATTGAAAAGAAATTAATTAGAAGGTGGCCAGCGGGGCAGGACTGGGCAACACACCCTGGAGCCAACCTCCCGTGGTCCCTCCCTGGCCAGTCGCACCTGGGGTGGCGCCAGGGCTCGAAGGGTGTCTGCGGAGTGAGCGGGGTCCCTCTGGCAGGTGGGGTCCCTTGGCCTGGCCTGCGGTGAAAATTTCCCGAGGATTCAAAGAGGGATTAAAGATGCTCAGTTAGCAACTAACACGATGAGTGTTCACCATCTATTTCCTAATTTTGTAATTCTGGGCTAGGTGCCCCTTTGCACACTGCATTTCCCATCTTGGCATGTCCCCTGAAACTAGCAGTCTGACATCCCTGAGGGGTCCTGGAGTGTGAGAGGGCACTCTGCAAAGTTGCTGTTGCTCAGCAGCTCCTGTGTTGAGCATCTGCCCCTGGTGGTGGTCAGTGCGCATCACACCTACCGGCTGGTCAGCTGGTCTCCCAGTTGGCTTGTCTCTTTGCCTTTTATATAGATAGATAGATAATTGATATGCATCACTGTAAGAGTTTCAGTTGTACAGCATAAAGGTTTGACTTATCTATATTGTGAGATGATTATCACAATAATTTTAGTTGACATCCATTATCTCATACAGATACAATACAAATAAATGGGAAAATTTTTTTTAAAAAATTCTTTTTGTAATGAGGATGCTTAGAACTTACTCCTTAATAAGTTTCATAGACATTATACAGGATCCCCACTCCCCTTTCATATCTCAATTTTGATATCATTCCCCTAGGGAAGCATTTAATATTTTTTGGGAAGTGGTTTTAGTGGCAAGTGGTAGAAACCAAGTCTGGTTTATTAAGCAGAAAAGGTTATTACATGGCTCATGAAATTTTAGAGCATTGACTTGACTTTGGAACCTGACTTGACTAGAATTGCTACAGCTGCCAGTGTTCTTGCTAAACCTGATTCAGGAATCTGACTCTCCAACCAGTGTCGCTGCTAAGGATTGGATGCCTTGAAGATGAAATGGTTCCATGGGGTAGAGGGCTTCTTATTCATCTTTCACAATTCTAAACCCAAATCTCCCAGAGACAAAGCTGACTAGTGTATCCCAGTTACAATAGACTGGGGTGGCAAGATTCCTTGGTCCTATTTTAGAGAAGAAGGATGCATAAGGTTGAAAATTTCCCGAGGATTCAAAGAGGGATTAAAGATGCTCAGTTAGCAGCTAACATGATGGGTGTTCACCATCTATTTCCTAATTTTGTAATTCTGGGCTAGGTGCCCCTTAGCGCACTGCATTTTCCCATCTTGGCATCTCCCCTCCACCTCCAGATTGTAATTGGCTCTTTACTGCTTTATAACTTTCCCCAGACTGCCTATGAAAGAAAGGACTGTGTTGTGTGAATTTATTTTATTCACAATAGCAATCCCAATCCCCAGCTTAGTATTGCTTTGCACACAGTAAGTGCTCAATAAAGATCTGTTGAGAGAATACATTTGGCTCAGTTAGTCTAAGCTTCATAAAGCTGGCATTCCATGGACCTTCATCTCATACTTGCTGTATTTTTCCATTATGAACCAACTTTAGCTGCCTTTTTGTTTTTGTTTTTTTCATCAGCTTAATTGAGATATAATAGACAAATAACATTGTGTAAGTTTAAGGGGTACAATGTGATGATTTGATATCTTTTATAATAAAAGCCCAGTGACCATTACAGCGGAATGACCAGAATGACCGGTCGACCAGTCGCTATGATGCGCACTGACCACCAGGGGCCAGACACTCAACGCAGGAGGAGGAGGAGGGGGGCACAGTGAGGCCTGGAGGCACACACTATGGCCCAGGGATCCCAGGAAACGCAAGCCCAGAGTTTGCTTTCCAATAAAAATAATAAACTGAAAAGAAAAAATAAATCAGCCGAGGCTGCCACCCTGGGAAGAACGGCTCCAGGAGGGAAAGGCCTCCCCAGGCCCCGCCCAGCCTGGCTGGCGCACTGTGAGCTCACGTGCAGGAAGCACAGCCTCTCCGACTCCAAAGCCGGTCCATGACAGCTGCTCCCTGTCCAGTGCTATGGTGGACGCATTGCTGCCAGGCCACCTCTGCTCCAACTTCCAGCTTCTGGCTTCCTGCCTGCCCCTTCATATACTATGTGTGCTTGGGGGCATGGCTTCCGCCTCCCTGGCCAATAGCACCACAGCACAGCCAGAGAGTGGCAGGATACAGCCACCAGGGCTGGCTGGGCATTGAATTGGCTGCTGACTGATTTCCATGTACAGTTACACTGTGTGTTTACATTTGTAGGGAAGCAGGGCAGCCCACTCCTGATGCCCACCTCACCTTCTAGGCTAAGAAAGGCTCGCTGATCTCTGTGTTTCTCCTCCCATTCGAAATCAAAACCTCTCGGGGATGAATGATCCCAGTGATGGCCCCAACACATGCTCAGTATTACTGTCACAGACATTTCCAGTCATCACAGCCTGTTCCTCAGCCTACAGTGCCCTGCTCCACCCTCTGCCACTCCTCACCTGTCACCCTCTGAGGACCACCTTATGTTATCCTATTTGAAATGTGAGCAAGATCTCAAATGACCTCCTGTCAATATCTCCCTTGCTCTACCTTTCTTCCTCTAAAAACCTTGCATTTTAAAAATATATATTTGATTGATTTTGGAGAGGGAAATAGAGATAGAAACATCAATGATGATAGATAATCATTGATTGGCTGCCTCCTGCACGTTCCAAACTGGGGATCGAAATCTCTCCCGACCCCTCCACCCATTACCTTCCCCGGCCAGCAGCCCCCCCACCCCCCGTGGTGGTGCGCCACCGAGGGAAGGAGGAGGGGGGGAGGCGGGGAACCGCTGGGTGGTGGGGCGCTGAAGGCAGTGTCAGTGAAGGCAGTGTCAGCGTCTGGCATCTGTTCTTTCTGCTCCTGGCCCGGCCCGGCAACAGTCACCTCCTCTCCCGACCCTGCTGGGCCTTCAGGCCCTGATCAGCCTGGCCCTGATCGGCCCTAATAGCCCGCCAGGCCTAGGGATCCCACCCATGCACAGATTTCGTGCACCGGGCCTCTAGTATGTATATAATGTGTATGCATTATGAATTAATTACTACAGTAAGATTGGTTAACAGCCATCACCTCACAGTTACCTTTTTTTTTTTAAGTGACCAGGACATTTAAGATCTATTCTCATAGAATATTTTAAGTATATAATACACTATTGTTTACTTCAGTCAACATGCTGGACATGGATCCCCAGGACTTACTTATCTTATAATTGAAAGTTTGTACTCTTTGATCAGCATCTCCTCATTTTCCCAACCCCTACCTGGTAGCTACCAATTTACTCTCTGTTTCTATGAATTAGACTCTTTTAGATTCCACATAGAAGTGAGACCATGTAATATTTTTCATTCTCTGTCTAATTTCCTTAGTATAATACCTTCAGATTCATCCATGTTGTTGTAAATGGCAGAATTTCCTTCTATTTTATGGCTGAATTATCCCATAGGCATTATCCATCATCAGACACTTAGGTTGTTTCCATGTCTTGGCTGTTGTGAATAATGTGGCAGTGAAAATAGGAGTACAGATATCTCTTTGAGATAGTGATTTCATTTCCTTCAGATATATCCCCAGAAGTGGGATAGCCAATCAACCTTCCTTTTCATCTTGTATGCAATTCTATCATTGGGGGCAAGGAAAACTACCTTGGATTCCAACTTTTTTACTGAAATGGGCTCTGGAAACCTACAAGCTTTCACCAGCTCTATATTCTTGGAAGCTCTGCTCTGGTATCCTCAATCACTAAATGGAACTATTGTCCTAACCAGGAGGATGACTCGGTTACAGTCCCACCTGCCTAATTTCCACATGGCTTTAAACCAGCAATTTTCAACTCATGGCACATATAAACTAATCATTAAAATTCTGTGGCACACTGAAAATATATTTTTTTGCTGATCTGACAAAAAAAAATAGGATGACCATTGTGTTGGCTGTTGTCTTTTTTTTTTTGACAACCTAAGGGAAAAGAGGTCAGTGCCCCAACTAGATAGTCAGGTATTAAAAATTCTTGTGGCACACCAGTTGATAATAGGTGCTCTAACCTACTGATCCCTACTTCACTATATTAGTTTCTCTTACATAGGTTATTCCAGTGCTTATTTTACCTTTTACATTTAGATAGGTCTGACAGTTGAGTTTGTTCTTTTAGCTCAAGGCCTACCAGTTCCAAGTCCTCCCTTTTCCCACTAGCTCAGCACAGAGGGCTCAGTGTCCCTCAGGGTTAAGTCTAAATGAGAGTGAGTAGGGGAAGAGTTGAATGATGTAACATTCATTTTTGGCCTCACTAAATTTGAATATTGGGTGGAATAGCCCAGTGAAAATGACAAACAATAAGCAGTAGAAAATACTGATCTTGATCTCATGCATGAAGTCAGGTCTAGAGCTGAGAATGTGAGAGTCACCAGAAAAGGAGAATAGGTAGGATATGAGAGAATCCAAAGAGCTAATGTAGAATCAGAAAGGAAGCAAGGACCAAACTCAGCCTGTTTGTAAACCAGGGAGAGGAGCCTGCCTAGATAAAGAAATCAAATATGTAAAACATGGAGGAAATAAATGATTCAGTAAACTTTGGGGGAGATAAAAGAGTATGAGGTAGAGAATACAATTGAAGATATTTCCTTAGAAAGAAGGGGGGAAATATTTTTGAAATGAGAAGGAAAATAAGCAAGAAGTGAAGATCCAGAAATATAATAATTGGAGGAGGGGGGTCTTCAGGGAATTATATGGTGGGGTAGCTTTTATTTTTTAATATCTTCTGAGAGTTATGGGGCTGAAATGTCCTTGAGGGCCTGAAACGAATGGAGAAGATTTGAAAGAGCTGCTATAAGAAATGGGAAAGGAATATTTAGGAATGAAGTAAAGTATCAGGATTTAACAGAAGTTGAATGATGTGCTTTGCAGTGTCTGCCATTACTCCTTTTATGTGATGTGATAGTAAATTATTCAAATTTTAAATTCTTCTGAAATAAAATAGTATTTTGAGGTGTGGTTACAGTTTAAAAATAGGAAGATGAGGTAAGCTTAATAAGACCCCAAATTAATTTACAGTGACTTACATTCCAAGTATTCTTGCAAAAAGATTAGGTGTGATATATTTCAAAATAATAAAGCTGAAAGGAGAACTAGTATTTATTTATTTATTTTTATTTTTTAATATTTTTTTCAATTACAGTATGTATTCAATATTATTTTGTATCAATGTTAAGTATATAGCATAGTGATTAGACAATCATATATTTTACAAAGGGTTTCCCCTGATATTTTCAGTACCCAACTGGCACCATAGAGTTATTGCAATGCTATTGACTATATTTCCTATGCTGCACTTTACATCCCCATGACTATTTTCTAACTACCAATCTGTATTTCTCAGTTCCTTTGCCTTTTTCACCTAGTCGCCCGACACCCCTCTCCTCTGGCAACCATCAGTCTGGAGAACTAGTATTTATTGAATGTGTATGGCACACCAGACCCTGAGATTTGTGGTTTATATATGCCATCTTATTGGACCATCACAGCATTGCTGAGAAGAGGCAATTAATATCCTCATTATATCACATGATCTCACTCATTTGTGGAATATAATGAACAACATAAACTGATGAACTAAAACAGATCCAGAGACAGAGAAGCATCGACCAGACCGTCAAACCTCAGAGGGAAGGTAAGGGAGGGTGAGGGGAAGGGGGAGGGATCAACCAAAGACTTGTATGCATGCATGCATATAAGCATAACCAATGGACACAGACACCGCCAGGTGAGGGCATGAGCGGGGGAGGGGAAGGTAAAGAGGGGACAAGGACACATATGTAATACCTTAATCAATAAAGAAAAAATAAAGTTTATGAAAATGTTGAAAACAACTCCTATATGGATACTACTGTGCTTTTAAGAAACATTATTTGAAATTTTGACAGTAAACGAGTCAGAATTGTATAGATCATATATACCTTTCAAGTTCATGTGGCTATAAAAATTAAAGGGAATTTGGCAAAACTAAAAAAAAATATCCTCAATATAGCTGTTCAGACATTTACAAAGGTAATTTATTCAAGATCACTCATCTAGCAAGTAAAAGAGAGATAATTGAAGCCTAACTCTTAGAATGCCAAAGCCTGGACTCTTTTCACTTCTCTATGTTATTCTTCAATAAGACCTGAAAATTACCTTATAACTTGGGTAATTTATTATACCCACATTATCATTTAAGTAATTACTGATTTTGTTAAAGATAGAAAAATTTGAAGATATAGTTTAATTTGCTATTCCTCAGAGTTCCAGTATAATAGACATTTGAGAGAAGATGGATGAAGGGGAATTTTGGAATAATTTTCAAATATGCCATTGGGAAATCTTACTTTCCCTGGAATACTGGTATGCCAGAAGTTTTCAAGCACTGAAGTAATGAGAAATGAGAGATAAGACCAGGAAAGAATACCTCATTTAGAATAATCTTTTGAATATTTTATACTTCTGGGTTCTTATTTTTAATCTTTGATTTCTTTATTGATTAAGGTATTACAAATGTGTCCTCATTTCCCATTAACCCCCAATCTCCGTCCCCCCCACTCATGCTCTCATCCCCCTGTTGTCCGTGCCCATTGGTTTGGCTTATATGCATGCATACAAGTCCTTTAGTTGATCTCTTCCCCTTACCCCCATCCTCCCCTACTTTCCCTCTGGGGATTGATAGTCTGATC
>NW_005370777.1:2489394-2507520 GCF_000412655.1 Myotis brandtii
AAGGGAACAAAGCATGAATGTACTCACGGCACTGATAACCCCAATATAAGCAACCACCTGAGAAAAGATAATTAGGGGAGAGAAAAGAGAGCACAAATGATATCTAAGAGAGAGAAAAAAAGATAGGAGAGAAAAGGAAAAGGAGAATATATATTTATGGAGAAAACACCACAGAGCCAATAGATAAACCAAACAAATACAAACACCAAACACCACTTCTGGGTTCTATGTGGCTCTTCACATAGATTACTTTCTCACATTACTCTAATTTCTCCCCAGCAAATCAAAAGTAATAAGTGGAGTAGTAATTATTCTTCATAGAAATAATGTCAAGTCATCAGGACTACTAGAGTGAAAAGCAAATGTGACCAGAAAATTGAATGTTCAAACAAATTACAAGAACTTGTAAATTTAGCAAAGTTACTGGATAAAAGATTAATATATAAAAATCAATTACATGTTAATATTAGAGCAAGAAACGTTAAAAATAACTATAAAAATAACATTAAAATTAGTTTTTTAAAGTATCAAATACATAAGAATATATTTAAGAGCAATAAAACTTCTACATTGAAAACTTTAAAAGTACCACATAGCTGAGATAAATTAAACATGTCTTAAATAGAGAGATATATACCATGTTTATGGTTAGCAATATTGTTAAGTTGATCTATAGATTTGATGGAATCCCAATTGTAAACTAGCAGGGATTTTTTTTTTTCTGGTTGGAATTGACAAGAAGATCCCAAGGTTCATATGGAAATACAAAGAACCTAGAGACAGCCAACAACAATGTTTAAGTACTTATACTACGAGATATCCCTTACTTACTGATGTATATGGTGATATATTATCATAAACTGATATATCACTCATAAAACCTACATATTGCCTATAAACTGATTATGTAGCCTTTTGGCATTCCAGTTTTATGGGGAAAAGGTTGCCTTTCAGATTTTTCATCTTTTGCAGGCCTTGGGTTTTTTCAACTTTTCCACACACCGTATAAAACATGAATATTGAACATTATTAGTCTATTGGGCAAAGTACCTGAACTTGAATATAAGCTTTAGTGCTCTGCTAATTTTTCAGAATTCCTGCTTCCTCTCAGTCCTTGGACTTACTTTATTGCCTCATTACTAATATTGTTTTTATGAAAAAAATTCAGCTCAGGAGTTTTAATTATTTTTAATCAAGAGAATTGACCCAGGTACTCAGATAATTTTACTATCAGAGGTGAGAGTCCCCTGGCCATGTTAAAGTTGAGGCACCTTTTAGAAACTCATGAGGAAACAGTGAAACTATAATTGGTTATTTGAGTCTGGAGTCAAGGAACAGGTCTAGACTAGAGATGTAAATTTGGATGTTGGTGTAAAGATTCTATTTAAAGTCATTAATCTGGATGAAATACCTTAAAGAGTGAGTATATATGAAAGAAAGGTCTAAGGACTAATGGGCACTTAAGGGATTAGAGATTGGGGAGAAAAACTAAGAAAGACATGATAGTGAGATGGGAGGAAATGGGCAGAGTATCATCTTCTGTAAAGTATGTGAAGAAAAAATTTAGAAAGTACAAAATGATCAACTGTACCAAATGCTTCTGAAAGGTCAATTAGGATGAGAAACTAAGATGGGTAATATTCACTGGGTTAATTGGCTTCAACAATCTGGAAGCCAAGGACTTTGACTATAATAATTTTGGTGGAGTGCAGGAGGCAAGTCCCTATTTGAATGGTTAAAAGCAGAAAAGAAAGAGAGGGAGTTGGAGTCAGAAAGTATCAATGAGCATCAATATGAACCAACAAGGTACAGAGAATGGGGAAGTCTCTTTAAGATATGTGGAGTTAAGAGGTCTTTTTGAACATTTGCAAGAATGACACAGTAAAGAGAAAAACTTAATGATGCAGCAGAGTGAGGTATGGGTTTCTAAAGTGACATCCTTGAGTAGGCAAGGTGGATGGAATTTGATGCAAATGTTGCCTTAGGGGGAATATGGACAGAGCATGCTCAGGAGAGAAGGGAAACTCTTTGGGCACAGATGTGAGTGGGTGGATAGATGTAGTAGTGTGAGCTTGTGGGAATTATATCTTCTGATTTATTTTTTAATTGAATTAGGAAGCATGTTCATCAACTGAGAATGAGATGATATTAGAGACTGGAGAAAAAAGGAAAAGACCTGTAATAGTAATCTAGGAGAGTTAGTGAATGTGGGGTTACCAGGCAGCACTAATACCACTTGAGGGGAGAGGTTATGATTTTAAAGTGAAACCAGCCGTTGTTGTTTTTGTTTTGTTTTGCTTTGTTTTGTTTTGCTTTTTTAGCTCTGTTCAGCTATGTGGATGCAATAAGGAGTAGGCATAAAATAGTGTTCAGGTGTGATGAAGTCAGAAAATTTCAAGAGAGTTAGAGCTACATAGCAGGAGTGATAGCTGTGATTTCTATGGATTTCAACCTGAAGATATTGAGATACAGCAAAAAAGGAGGTAAGGATTAGTGGGTTGTCAGAGTTGGTGGGTTGGAGAATTGTTGGTGTTGGAGGTCTAGAGAGAAAAAAATGGGTGGTGTAAGAGAGAGAATACAGAGAATTGAATTTATGGGTAGTGGTTGCTGTTTTCAGCAATGAAAAGCCATAATCATGGGGATGGATGTCAAATGTAAGGTGAGGACAAGATCATCAGAAGAAAAGAAGTCAAGAGATTGAGAGGCCAAGGTATTGGAATGATAATCAATATCAGGGGGTGAAAAAGCAGAGCCTAATCTTGCCTATTCTGGCCCAATGCTTAGTTTTGCATGGCTCCAGCCCTGTGAACCACAGAGACCAATGGGTACATCTCTTCACCGTGTCCACCTTCAGTCCCAGTGCCAACCTCCATGGCTGGTGACCACACTTTAGTGCTGTTCAAGACTCATACTGGTCATCACCTATCCACCAAAGAGTCTACTGTTGGCAATGCCAGGCACCAAGTTGTATAATCTCATCCCAGGAGTCAGTGATTCAGTGAGTTCCCTCACTTTCTGCCAGTTGCCTGAGTTGAAAAGGCTGGACTCTCCAGGAGGAAAGAGCATTCTGGGATCTGGGTCACTGGGGAGGAGGGTGGAACTGATCACGATGGCACCCTAAGCAAATGGGGTGGGTAGGACAGGGCAGGCCTTTTCTTCTTTGATATATAAATACTTACATAATATTTTGATTTTATCTCTTGGCCGATAAAGCCTAAAATATTTACTATCTGATGATACTTTGGTCTACAGAATTCACCAAGAATTGTAATAAAATAGTGTTGGTTAGAATGACAATGAGATAGGAGAGAAAGTCTTTTAAAAATCTAGGGGAAGTGAACTGAGGATTAGTAGTTGTCTGAACCAAAAAGGGTGGTAGATGAAAGAATGTGACAACATGAGATTAAAACCTGGGTCCTGGGTCCCACAATTTTTAATAGATTTAGAAAGCCTGGATGATGGTAGGGGAGGGGGGTGAACAAGGAATGGCAAAGTTTATTATCAGGAATAAAAATACAGTTTCAAATGAGCTTTAGAGTCACTGTCTTGCCATTATCAATGTGGAAATATAAACAGTTATTGTGCTGAAATACAATTTAATAGACACTTGCAAACTATAATAAGATTATATAATCAATAGTGAACCAGCAGTGATGAAGTTTTAGCAAGTTTTAATGCAGTTCTAAAGCTAAGCTTTCCTATGAAACTGTTCTAAGTGTCCTTGGTTTCAACTCTAATGTCTTTCTCAGAAGTAAACTTGCCATGCAAATTATTCGTTGCCTGAAGAAACAGGGTCCACAGGAGGCTAAAATTAGAAATACCATCTGAGGAATTGTTATTGAATGTTTCAAACAACTGATGCTCTCCTCCATCACAGGCATGACAAGGTACAGAGAGGGACAATGGAATCATTTTTAATGGATGGATACTTTTCTAGGCTAAATTATTTTTTTGAAAATTATTTCCAGGTGCTGAATCACAACAATGGGAGGCAGCAATGAAAGAGTGAAGAACACTGAATTTAAGTCAGAATTTCCAATTCACCATTTCCCAGTGGTGTGATATTGGGCAAGTGACTAACTCACTCAAAACCAGTTTGTAAAATGGGGATATTACTATAAAATGCATTGGATAGTTAGAAAGATTAAATAAAATGCTTGTGAAAGTCCTTAGAACTGTGTTTGGCATCTGCTGGGCAAACTCTATGAAGTGAGACTAAATTGGATCCAACAAGATGTTTCATTGATTCTGATCTTGCAGGGTCATGACTTTTTAAAAATGAGTTTATAGCTTCATGGAAAAGAGGCAGTTTGTTAAAATATTTCAAGTGACCAGTATGTGTTATTTAAGCAATAGGATAGCAAAGTTAATGGAAATCTGTAGGAAGAATATAAAATGTTGTATAGAAATTGAATTTTTCACACTCATTTATTTATTCTATATAATAGGCCAGTGAGTCAAAATTCTACAAAGTAGTGCCGATAGCTGAGGCATAAATATTTAACAGCATTCAAATACTTTCTGACAGTACACTTCTTCCCCAAATCACCAGATTTAGCTAGTGGACCATCATTTTTTTACTGTTTGTTTATACCCTTAGTTTTGTTGACAGAAACATCCAGATTTTTATGGATATCCCTTTAAATCGGTTGAGATTTACCTACTTCCTACGCAGCTCTGTTGCTGATGGCTCACTGCATGCATTTTTAACTTCTCCTAAAATTTGATCTTTCACTGTATGGCCATTTGTCATAAAGAAACAAAGCTTTTGTCACCTCATGGGAATTCTGCACACCTCAGTAATGAGTTCAGAATAGCAAAGGCCCATTGACATCTGACTCCTGGGGTGAGACTGATTTCCTAACTAAGTGGTTTGTTCTCATAAGCTAACTCCAAAGTCATCAGAGACTCAAATTTCTGCTTCAGCAAAAATAAAGATTGACTGCAGTATGGCTAAAAGTTTGGAAACCCTGGCCATCATCATAGGACCTGGTTCAAATCCTGGTTCCTTGGCTCATTAGCTGTGTGGCCAATGCCTTATTTCTTCTGGGAGTTTCAACTTAGCCAGGCCAATAATCAGTAGTTGTGGTCAGAGGAAGTGAGAGGCTAGGATGAGTGGTAAGCCTTACTAGGAGAAACTGAATCCAAACCAAGAAACATAACATCGTCAATGCAAAGAGCAAGAACTGAATTGAAAATTTGAGCTGTAAACAGAAACCAAGAGCCAAGTAGTAGAAGGAGTGGAATAGGGAGCAAAGAGTTAATGGGGCCCGGGGGTCGGGGGGGAGGCGCGGTGATGGTGCAAAGCAAAGAAAGAGGTGCCAGGGATTTCCCAGGTAGCAGGGGTTATTCTCGCATGCTTGGTTTTATTGGATGCTAAGTGATTTGTGATTTGAATCCCAGTTGCCATGGTTTACAGCAGAATTTGCAAACTGAAGTCCCACTGGTCAAATGTGGCCTGCAAAGCAGAGGTAATAATAATAAGAAGAAAAGTAATGGCAAACATATATCAAACACTTCCTACACATGAGGAATGTTCTAAATATTTTACACATGTTAGCTCATTGAAATCACTCAGCAATCACTTGAGATGGATACCATTTGCATCCTCAGTTTACAAAAGGGGGAGAAACATGGATTGGACTGGGTTAACAGCTAGTGAAGTGTTAGAGTTTGGCTTCAATTTAGGTAGACTGGCTCCAGAATCTATGCACTTAACCAGAATTGAAAAATAGGGGGCATATCCTAATAGTAGGGAGAACATACTCAGGGGACGGGGTGGCAGAATGAGGCCCATTCGCTGGGATGGTAAAGGTTCAGACACGTAAAATAAGCTTCCATCTTTTAATTTCTTTATCTCATGGTCTTGCTTTCATACCATTTTATTGAGCATCTTTTCATCACGTCTTAGGTATAATCAACGTACCTTAAAATATTAACATATCATCTTAACATTTATTTGTAAAGGCTTTGTTCTTATTGGAAAACATATATTTTGCTCACCTTGTGTTTTAAAAATATTGGAAGTAGTTGCCAACATTTTAAATCACTATTTTTGGCTTTTCTTGAGAAACTGGAGTGCCTGGGCAAGTTTAGGATGGTGTTCCTGCTGACTACTATGGTGGTTCCTGATGAAGCAGTGTAGCCCCAGAGCCCTGCAGTCCCCAACCACCTCTGCTGCATTGTTCATTTATGTCACCTGCCTTGCCTCTGGAGGCCCTTGTGACCCCTGGTTTAAAGGTCCCAGGTGGGCTGGAAGCATCAAGTATAGCAGAGTGGTGCCAAGAGAATGCAGAAGGTAACAATTGAATTTAAATTAAAAGAGGGGTACTTTAGCAATTGAAACTAAACTATCCATCATATGCATCTACTTATATGACTTTAGATGCTTTTAATTTTATGAGTAATTGCTAGCATCTATTTAAGTCTTTTAAAAACTATGGTTTTATTGATTTTAGAGAGAGAGGAAGGGAGACAGAGAGAGAGAAACATTGATGAGAGAGAGAAACATGGATTGGCTGTCTTCTGCATATCCCCTACTGGGATCAAGCCTGCAACCCGACATGTGCCCTGACTGGGAATTGAACCGGCGACCACTTGGTGCATAGGATGATGCTCAGCCAACTGATCCACATGGGCCACAGCTGTTTAAGTCTTTTGAGTGAC
This sequence comes from Myotis brandtii, assembly GCF_000412655.1. Classification (NCBI taxonomy): domain Eukaryota; kingdom Metazoa; phylum Chordata; class Mammalia; order Chiroptera; family Vespertilionidae; genus Myotis; species Myotis brandtii. The sequence continues at coordinate 2,496,061 of NW_005370777.1, forward strand.
AGATATAATACTATTCATTCACCAAACTAGTTCATTTTTAGCCAGCACACATAATGTAGACTATGCTGGCTGGTTTCCTGGCATCTAGGAAAGATCCTGAGACTGGTTCTGGGGAGAGTGATGCATGTCATTATCTGGTCTCATCCTTAAGAAAACTTTCCAAATACAATAATTTTTGCTTCCCCTTCCATGGAGTCTTGGGTACCATGTGTTAAAGATGATGGTATTACAAGACAGAAGGAGCTAGATATTGGAGTCATTACCTGGAGAACAGCCACCTGTCAATGACCATCTGTACTGAAGAAATAACCTGTTATTTGTTGAGCCACTGAGACTGGGAATTGCTTGTTACTGTTTTGAACATTTTAAATATAAAAATATACTTAATCCTCTCAGCTATCTTATAAGTTCTCTGCTATCCCATTTTTCAGATGAGGAAACTGAGGCATGGAACAATTAGTTACTCGTGATGGTTACAGAGTTAGTATATAACACAGGCAGGATTTGAACACATGATGACTGGCTCCAAAGTCTAACTGCCACTCAACAAATTTCCACCAAGCATGCGTGAAGCTCCAGGCATGAAGCAAAGCTCTGGGCATGCAGAGTCCATAAACACATACCATCCTTATATTTAAGGAGCTCACAGTGTTACAGCGGAAGCATCCTCATGAATGAATTCAGTAACATGACATACTCAATCGAATGCATACTATGTCAGACACTATTGTAAGGGAGGAAGGTCATCCATTGTGAAAGATGATGGAGGGTAAGTCAGGGTGGAGAGGTAGAGGAGGAGGGTATTACTTCAAGCAGGAAAAGTGGGGGAAGCTTCCCATGGGAGACAGCAGTCCATTTTGCTCCTGGAGGATGCTTAGGCTTTTGCTGGTGTTAGAATAATTCTAGGGGTTCTTTAAGACTCTACTATTTCTTCTCAAGTAACCCTGAAGACCTTTTCCCTCTGACTTATGAGTCTTTTCTTCATCCAGGAAAGTGATCCTCCCTGCTTAGTCATTTAGAAACAGGAACAAAGAACAATTAAAAATTCATCAATTACTGTAAATAAACTTGACAGTCAATATCCCTCAAGATACCATAAACCCATGCAGCTATTGACTCACTAACAGGTGAATAATTCTCTAGGATCAATGGTGACAATAATGGTTTGCTAATTTTAGAATCATCAAAATAAACACACAAGTACATAGGGTCAAAACAATTCCTCATATTCACAAGGGAAATTTTCATCAAGTTAATGTGCCATGATAAACCAAACGCAAGTGGAAAAAAAATCCACTTCTCCTTGAATTGAACTTTTTTTTTTGCCCCTATAGAGGATTCTAGAATTATAGTCTTTGTTCCTAAACTTTATGATATTCTGTGCAGCAATGATATTAGCTGAGGAAAATGATGACTAGTCAGCATCGGTACAGAGGCACTCCTTTCAAAATATCTGTGAAAGAGTTCAATAATCTTTAGCACCCCATGACTTCAGCCTGGTTATTTCAGTAGCTATTAGCATTCCTTAGTTTTTGCTGTTTTCCTCATGATATAGGTCATCATGGCATTTTGCATATTCTCTACCTGAAATGTATAGTGTTTTGAAATTGTTTTGACAGTGGGATTTACAGTAAGCTAAAAATTATATGACTTGATATATTCAAATACTTTTTCCCACAAATATTTATGTTCATGGATACCTGGAGCTATATGCACTGTGATTAAGAGTGAGTCCAGGGAGACACGAATTTGAATCCTGCGTCTGCCTGGCTTTGGCCTTGGCCAGACTCATTTACTTGTCTGTGCCTCTGTTTCCAAATCTATTAAATTCAATAATAAGAGAAGCTTCATCACAAGATGTAAGAGTATAAATGAATGGGAGGGTAGGTTTATGGAAAGAATATAAAATATTGTCACAAATCTTCTTTGGCCTCTCAACCCAACTCTGGGTGCCTCTCTTTTTTATTTTGTTCACTCTTATCTATATTCCTTCCAGAAACCCATCCCTAGACTTCCGTATTCTGCATATTTCTCAGCCTTTCCAACTTTATCTTCCTGTAGTGGTTTAGGTTTAGATTACAAAGATCTGGGTTCTAGTCCAAACTTACCATTTATTAGCCATGTGGTTTGAACAAGTTGCTGAAGCTCTCTGAGCCTTGGTTTTCTCAACTGAAAAATGTAGATGGTGATTATCTTGAGATAATGGTGAGGGATGAATGACACCCTTTGCATAGAACCCCAATAAAATATTCTCCCACTTGTTTGCTTGTATGAAAAGTCCTTTATAAACCGTAGGACATTTGGAGGAGTTATGTATTATCATCATTCTGACAGAACAGCTGGCCAGAGCAACACTGCATTTATGCAGCTTCATAGATGTTGTATAAACACATAAATGCCTCTATGGAATGCAGATAGATTTCACTTCCCAGTGTCATCAAGTTTCTTCAAGTCAGCAGCCATGAATGAAAGACTACTCCAGTGGGATACATACAATAATCATGCCATTATCTTTACAAGTAAATGTTTTCAAAATTTTGGGTAGATACCCAGAAGAGAGATTACTGGATAATATGATAGCTCTATTCTTAATTTTTGGGGAACCTTCGTAACTATTTTTTTTCCATAGTGACTGTACTAATTTACATTCCTATCAGCAATATATGCATGTTCCCTTTTCAACATTCTCTCCAACACTTGTTATTTCCTGTCTTATTGATAATAGCCATTCTAATAGGTGTAATGTGGTAGTTCATTGTGGTTTTGATTTGCATTTTCCTTATAGCTAGTAAATTTGAGCATCTTTTCATATATCTGTTGGCCATTTGTATTATTTCCAATAGGCAAGACATGGAAACAACCTATGTTTTTCTATGGGTGATTGGATAAAGATGTGGCACGTATATACAATGGAATACTACTCAGCCATCAGAAAAGATGAAATACTGCCATTTGCAACAATATGGATATATCTTGAGAACATGCTAATTGAGATGTCAGAAAAAGTAAAGAACCATATGATTTTGCTCATATGTGAGATACAAAAACTGAAAACACATATTACAGAGATATAATTCAAATATATCATTAGTTTTTGAGAAAAAAAATGAAAACAACAAATGAATAAACAAGACAAACAAAAACACATGGATACAGTATTGTGGTTACCAGACAACAGTATTGTGGTTATCAGAGGGAAGTGGGGACAGGAGAAAGTAAAGGGCAAAGGGGGTCAAATATATGGTGACAGAAAAAGATTTGACTTTGTGTGGTGAGCACATAGTGCAATGTATAGATGATATAATATAGAATTATACACTTAAAATCTATATAGTTTTATTAACCAATATCACATCACCCAAGTAAATTTAACGAAATAAAAAGAAAGAAAGAAAGAATAAGACATATGACAAAAGGTGTGAAACTGACAATATTAAAAACTCCATCTGGCAGAACATTGAAAGTTGGCCAGAAATGGAGTGGGAAAAAGTAAAAAAGAAAATTCTGCATAGAATAGGTTTTCCATGGGTATTTGTGGGAGAATAGTGACTTTTCCCTGGAGTTCCCTCCCTATAAAGCACTTTGGTCTTGGCCCACATGCCCTTTCAGCTCTGCCAAGCTTTCCTTGTTATGAACTCCTTAGGTTAAATCAACTGCCACTTCTTTTTGGACCCAGTAAACACCATTCTCCATGATCTTTTGGAAAAGTGACTTTTTCGCCATTCAAAGCCACTGCTGCCTAACTGCCTAATTCCATTACGTTTATGTTGGTCATACTTTCTTTAGGAACTACAGACATCAGTATTTCAAGTCCATTTAACATCCCTTCAGTTCAAATGACCTATGAAAAATACTGACCAATCCTTAATGGGATAGTCAATTCACCTTCTCAAGCCAACGCCAAAAAAGTTTTCCATTTGAGTATTTATAAGAATTACTGTGAGAAATCATGTTGAGTCCCAGTTCTATTTCACTTCTGATTAGATACCATGCCACATCTTGTTGGACCTGCATTCAATCTGCTTTCTCATAATAGAAACCTTGTGTACCTGAGGATGGAAAGTGGCCTTTATTTTTTTGGTGACAAAAAAATTGCTTCTTCTCAAACATGCATCAGGGGAAACAGCTTCTCTTACAAATCCTGCAAATCCTCTGTAAGAAGGTGGTTTATGTTCCTGTTGATAAGTGACAAAACAAAAGAAATACAATAATTGTGACAGTAGGAAGTCATGGGACAACTACCTTTTAAAAATTTGTTGTTGACAGTATTATAGATGTCCCTCATTCCCTCCTCCCTTTGTCCCTTCCACCCAGCTCCTGCCTACCCCAGGCCTTCCCCACACTATTGTCTGTGTCCATGGGTTATGCATATATGGGGACAACTACGTTTGAATATTTATATTTTTAGGCAGTATAAAATACACGTTAAAATAATAGACTAAGCAGTTATTTATTAAGTCTATACCAGATGCAGGTAATCTTATATGATTTATCTTATTTAGTCTTCCCAACTTTATGAGGTGAAGTTATAGATATTAAGTAATTTCTCTAAAGTCATGTATTTGCCAAGTGGTGAAGCTGGTTTTGAATCCAAGTCTACTAGATTTCAAAATGCAAATGATTTTTATTCTATTCTGTCAACTCTCTGTATCTATAGAAAGTTGTAAGAAAGATCCATTTTGCATTGGAAACTTCCATGTCAATCATATTTTTCTGCATGGCTCTCTATTTGATTCTAATATGGCTCAATAACTTATGATGAATAGGAAAGAACACTAGCCTGGTTTTTTAGTCTAGGCTCTGTATCTTGCTAGCTGTGTCATCAGAATCAGCATATTAAATGCTCAAATCCTTAATTTTCTTATCTATGAAGTGGGAATAATATCTGCATTGCAGAGTTGTTGTGAATTTATAAATAACACACGCAACTCTTCCAGCAGAACTACTTGTAAGTTTTTCAATAAAAGCAGCCATTCTTCTTATATATGAGTGAATATTTACTGAGTGATACTGAAAAGTTATGCCAGATGATGCTAATGTTTTGAACCAAAAAAATTAGAATGTCTCCTTCAGAAAGTATCAGGAAAAAAAGATGGCTGAGAAATGGTTCCTTCATACACAGAACTGCTAGCAACTTTAGTAGATGTTGAAGAATTACTAATGCATCCTGCAAGGCAAATAGGTCTGTAAAAGGTCAAAAATAACAAATGCATTTCTTTTCTTTATCAAGCTTAAAATGCTTAGGGTGAAAATAAATTTGTAGTTTTCCACTGAGCCTTTTTACTTATTCCTTAAAAAAATCAGGTCATAAATTTAACAAGTCCTAAACTATAAATTAGAATAATTTTTAAAGTGGTAGGCCAAATTATATGGATGCCACCTAGTAGCATTTTTCTGAGAATACTAATATTGTTGTAAATTGTGTCAAAATGGGCAATTTCTGAAAAAGCAGAGAAAAAATGTTGCAAGCCTTTTAATATTACGTTCATGCATCCTCTGGCTGAAGACTTTTAAATTGGGATAATTCTGGATAATAAAAATAAGTGAAAGCAAATATGAATCTATAGATGGTTTTTCTTTCTCTCCCCTTCCTTCTTGGTAGCAGCAAATATGCAGAAGACACTGAAATTTTCTACTGCAGACTTTTATCAAAGTCAGTATCACTGAAGACTTTCCTAATGAAAATCACTGCATTCAACAAAGGAAACCAAAAGGGTCAACAACTCTAACCTTGAGTGTTAGATTAGTTTTGTGACCTTCAGAAATACTGGTGTATAGCAGCACCATGGGGCAGAATGGGCGATGGAGAGGAGAGGTGGATAGTTGAGTGATCTTTGCCATCCAAGTCCAGCATAACAGTCTAGAGGAGATGTTGGCATTTTAACTAGTGTCCTCACTTAAGTATATCCAGGCCCCATGCATTTAGTGTCTTAATGGGCAACAAGTTTCTCTCTATCTCTTTCTCTCTTTGACTGAAAAATTCTCAGAAACAGAATGGACTGAAATTTGCATACCAATGTGAGGCTCTAAGGCAGCAGTTCTCAACCTGTGGGTCGCGACCCCTTTGGGGGTCAAACGACCCTTTCACAGGGGTCGCCTAAGACCATCGGAAAACACATATATAATTACATATTGTTTTTGTGATTAATCACTATTCTTTAATTATGTTCAATTTATAACAATGAAATTGGGGGTCACCACAACATGAGAAACTGTATTAAAGGGTCGCGGCATTAGGAAGGTTGAGAACCACTGCGTCTAAGTAATCATGTTACTTATGGAAAGTTATACAGCATTTAAGATAGAACCAGGACTTAAACCAAGCCCTTTTACTGTCAACCCCTCACTTTGCCTACATGAGAACTTGAAAAGAGAGTCCGTTTTGATAAGAGGAAAAGCAAGAGAAGCATGTGAACTGGACACCTAGCAGGTGTCAGGAAGAGAACTGGAGGTTTGTCCCAGTTCATCAACCAGAGCAGCTTGGCCTCTATGCAAATGAGCTTTAAGGTGTACTACCTGCAGAGGCAGCACACTAGGGAAGGCACTTAGGGATGGGCGGATTTCTACCTTGTGCCTTGGTGAGAGTGAAAAAACTAGCACAGTAGCCCTCTGGGTGCTTCTCTCCTCTAATGGCAATAGTACCTATCTCACTGGGTTATTGTGAGGGTTCATTAATCTATATAAAGTGCTTAGAACAAAGCTTGGCATAGAAAAAGTTACTAGATTAGGGGTAATAATCATTGCTTTACAAAGGAATGTCCCTTCCTTTCCATTATGAGAGTACATGTCCATTGTTGCAGATTTGGAAAGTATTTTGTTTAACAATTAAATAGTGCTTAATATGTGCTTCACAAATATAAACTCATTCCTTAATAGGGAACATTATTGAATCTTCATTTATAAAGAGGTTATAAAACTGTCTAAGGTCACTAATTGGTATCAGAGCTGGATTCAATGCCAAGTAAAGCTATGAGTCAAACTGCCACCCTGTTGTTTCTCAAACAGAAGAATGAACCAAAAATATCCATTACCCCACCACTAAGTTTAATTTTGTTTCTACATGTGTTTACTTTTTCCTTTCCCTGTGGTAGTTTACTTTAAAGAGGGGTCATTTTTTTTAAACTTAATTACTGTACATTTCAGGGTCACACTCTGTGATTTCAAGGTAGGGAAACTATAGGAACATCATGTGTTGGTAGCCTACTACATGCCAATATTATGCTTAGCACTCTACATATACTTTCCAATTTGATCTTTCTAGCAACCCTGTCAGGTGGGTCTTATTTTCCACAGATCATTGATGAAGAAGAAAGGAAAATATCTTTTAAAAGTCCTATTCTTATAGACCTCTCATTCAAAAATAACTATGCAGCAGAAATTAACACAGAAATTTAGAAGCAACAAGGAACCTTAGGGTGGCATGGCCTGATTTTACAGGTGAGAAGACAAGCATGGAGAGGATATATGCTGTTTTCAGTGTCATGCATCAGATTGGGGACAGAGGGATGACTAGAAGCCCATTGCTCTAAATTCCAGTTGAATGCTCTAAGACAGTGGTTCTCAACCTTCCTAATGCCATGACCCTCATGTTGTGGTGACCCCCAACCATAAAATTATTTTCGTTGCTACTTCATAACTGTACTTTTGCTACTGTTATGAATTGTAATGTAAATATCTGATATGCAGGATGTATTTTCATTGTTACAAATTGAACATAATTAAAACATAGTGATTAATCACAAAAACAATATGTAATTATATATGTGTTTTCCGATGGTCTTAGGCGACCCCTGTGAAAGGGTCATTCGACCCCCAAAGGGGTCGCGACCCACAGGTTGAGAACCGCTGCTCTAAGATCATCACACATCTCCTCCCCCCCGCCACTTGCATTGTGTTTTTAAACAACTACTTTATTGCCCTTTTTTTGATGTTCATTTCCTCCAAGCAGTATAAGTGACAGAGAGTCAATGTTTCTGAGCTGATTTGTCCCTTAGCGTACTGCCTTGCGATGTGCACGACTGTCTATTCATCTGAAAAAACTTCCACAACACTGTTGATTCTCATGACTGCTTCCTCCACGAATCACCCAAGATATCGACATCCTTCTCTTGTGGGACCTACATTATATGCAGAGGGACGTTAACTTTGGGCAGAACAAATTGGATTTGGGAGGACATCTCTGATCCATTTTAAGTTAACAAGGACTTAAAATAAAGAGAATACAGTGTGGCTGAGCAGAGATAATATGGAAAGACGTGGTTAGAATTTTGTCAGATTAAATACAACAGAAAATTAGACTGTGGACATTCAACTGATTAGGTTGAGAGTATATAAAATGAATTTTAAAAATAATGGTCACTGAAAACATGAGTGAACAGAAATGTAACAACAACTCCTATTTATTTTGAGGGCTTATTATGTGCTAGGCCCTGTGGTAAAACACTTTCCGTATATTATCTCTTTTTACCTTTATGCTCACCCTCACTATAATTGCTCTGCTGATGAGGAAGATGAGAGTTTATGTAACTTTCAGTTTATGTACCTTACAAGCACTTGCAGCTTGTAAGTGACAGGGCTGACAGCCATATATTTTTTTAATGGGCACATTTATTTCCCTCTAATATATAAGCTCCTTGTGAGTAGGGATTTTTTCCCCTGTTTTGTTCACTGTTGTATGTGTCCCAGAGCCTAGAACAGTGTCTGGCATGAATTTACATTTAAGAAGCCCTCAGAACTGGTTTTTGTCACTCAACAGATCTTAATAGAGCCAGGCTGTGTTATTTTCATTTGCTTTGGAGAGCCAGGAATGATATGGTTGCTAGCTCTTTCTAGTCAAAATTATTAAGCACATCTATTGGTAGCAACAGCTTGAGTAAAGAGATAAAACTCTTAACTAGGATGAATTATCTGGGCAGTCCCAAACAACCAGAGAGGCTTTAAGTATGTCTTCTAAACCCATGTTAATGAGGTGGGCAGAATGTGGTAGAGGACCTCAGCATGAGCAGAGGTCAGCTGCCTTCACATAATAGAGGACCAATAGCAATGACTAGGCACTTTGCGGTGCGTAGTCTTATAAAATGACAGCCCGCACAAATTGCTTCTATGACAATAATAAGGATAATGGGAAAAGCATCTCTTTCACTCATTCTTTCTTTCCAGAGTTTAAGATAATAAGGATTGCCTATGAAGTATTTTGAAGGGTTACTTATTGCCATTCTACCAAATGGGATTCCTCAACTCTCTGACTCCTGTGGATCATCTAAATGGGCACAGATCATGGCCTGTGGTGGAAACTCTGATGAATGTTTCATGAATTAGCTTAGGCTCTTGGACCTTGACCTTGTATAGATAACTCTCTGGAATTTTTCCACTGAAGCTATAGCTAATATGAAAGGAAATGGACTTGGCATAGTAATTAGTAATATTTTGAGTCCACAGAAAGAGAAATTGAACACTAATGATGAGATAGACTAGGCGTGGTGATCTTTGGTCAGTGATGGGAAGATAGAATGTGGCTCTAATCACAATGCTTGTGATTGCGTGACCTTATTTCTTTTAAAAAATACTCTTTTTTTCCCCAATTTCAGTTTACACTCAATATTACTTTGTATTAGTTTCAGGTGTATAGCTTAGTGGTTAGACAATCATGTACTTTACAAAATCTTCCCCCTGATATTTACAGTACCCACCTGGCACCATGCACAGTTATTATAATGTTTTGACTATATTTTCTATGCTGTACTTTACATCCCTATTACCCACCTGGCACCATGCACAGTTATAATATTTTGACTATATTTTCTATGCTGTACTTTACATCCCTATGACTATTTTGTAACTGCCAATCTGTACTTCTCAGTTCCCTCACCCTTTTCACCCAGTCCCCCAACACCTCTCCCCTGTGGCAACCATCAGCCTGTTCTCTATTTCTATGTTCCATTTTGTTTGTTTGTTTATACTGTTCTTTAGATCCAACATATAAGTGAAATTATATGGTATTTATCTTTCTCTGACTGACTTATTTCACTTAGCATAATATCCTCTAGGTCCATCCATGCTGTTTCAAATGGTAAGATTTCATGTGTTTTTATGGCCGAGAAGTATTTCATTGTATATTTGTACCACAGCTTTTTTAACCACTTATCTACTGATGGGCAGTTGGGTTGCTTCCATACCTTGGCTATTGTAAATAATGCTGTAGTGAACATAGGGGTGCATAAATTCTTTTGAATTAGTGTTTTGGACTTCTTGGACTTCTTTAGATATAAATCCAGAAATAGAATTGCTTGGTCTTAGGCAATTCCATTTTTAACTTTTTGAGTACCCTCCATGCTGTTTTCCATAGTGGCGCACCAGTCCGCAATCCCACCAATAGTGCATGAGGGTTCCCTTTTCTTCACATCCACTCCAACACTTGTTAGTTTGTTGATTTATGGATGATAGCCATTCTGACAGGTGTGAGGTGATATCTCTGTGGTTTTAAGTTGCATTTCTCTAATGATTAGTGATGTTGAGCATCTTTTCATCTGTCTGTCTACTTTGGAGAAGTGTCTATGTGGTCCTTTGCCCATTTTTTAAAAATTGGATTTGTTTTTTCTTTTGTTGTTGTTTTGAGTTGTATGAGTTCTTTATAAATTTTGGGTATTAATCCCTTATCAGATGTATTATTGGTGAATATGGCATGACCTTATTTCTTGACTATAGTATTCCATGACTCCTATAGTGAGAAAATGTCAAAATATATATGAGGATTATTATTGTTAATTATAATAGCAACAAAAAAGGCCATTGGCACCTTTAACTTTTTCTTTATTCAAAAAAAGGCTGAATGTTGTAGTAATAAGGACATAGGTGTTAGAGACAGACAGACCTGGATTCAAATCCAGCTCTGCAGTAAATTTCCTGTGTAAACTTCAGCAAGTAACTCCAATTAGTTCAATTTCCTCAACTGAAAATTGGAAGCTGTAATACTAGTACCAGGCACTTACTGATGGCATATAAACAAATATATTTTTGCCTTTGAAGGCTGTTTTAAAGGATTAGGAAAAAACATATGTAAAGTACCTGACCCATTACAGAAACTCTATAAATATACATATTTCCCTATTGTATATAACATTAAGGATAAAAATGTGTCATTTCCTCATTGTCGTTTTGATTTGCATCTTTTGGATGATTAGTGACTTTGAGCATGTTTTCATATGTCTCTTGGCTTTCCTTATGTCTTCTTTTGAAAAGTAACTATTCAGGTCCTTTGCCCATTTTTTTTATTGGGTTGTTTGTCTTCCTTTCGTTAAGTTGTATGAATTCCCTGTAAATGTTGGAGATTAAACCCTTATCAGAGATAACATTGGCAAATATGTTCTACCATGCAGTGGGTTTTCTTGTTTTGTTGATGGTTTCTATCTCACTTTTGTCAGAATGGCTATTATCAACAAATCAACAAATGACAAACGCTGG
>NW_005370777.1:2508135-2532960 GCF_000412655.1 Myotis brandtii
GACTCATTTGTAATACCTTAATCAATAAAGGAAAAAAGTGAAAAAAATGTGTCATTTCCATAAATAATAGGGCCAAGATCAAAAGTCTCAAGAAAATTCTTAAAAATTTGTTTAAAAGTAAGCATTAGACAAAGAACATTAACAAATAAGTCATAAAAAATGTAAATGGACAATATACTTATAAAAAATTCCTAAACATCACTTGTTTCCTTGGAGCTGCAAAATAAAAAATATATATATACTATTTTCACTAAGTATATAGGAGAAATAGAATTTGAAAAATGAAGACAAGATGGAAAATGGGTATAGTGATTATGAAAAGTAATTAGGCAATATCTATTAAAGAAATAATGAATGTATTTTTTGACATATAAGTCTCATTTTAGAATCCATTATATAAAAAAGAACAATACCAGCATATTCTGGAACATAGAACAACTCTTTAATAAATTTCAAAGTATTGCAATTACAAAATATATTCTACAACACAATATATTCTACAACACAAATGAATTAAATTTGAAATCAATAAAATATCCAATAATACCATTAAATGTTTAGAAATTAAATGATACATTTTTAAATAACTGGTCAAAAATGAAATCATAAGAGGGAGTAAACAATACTTTGAACTGAGTGAAATGAAAACAAAATATCAAATTTCATGGAACAAAGTATAAAATTTATAATATAGAACACATTAGAAAATATTAAAAAGTTCTCAAAATTATCTAAAATTTCACCGTAAGAAATTGGGTTAGGGGAACCCCACACATAAATAACCTGAAGTAAGCAGAAGAAAGGAAATAATACATATGTGTGGAAATAATGAAATAGAAATTAAACAAACAATAGAGAAAATAAGTAAAACCAAAGGCTGGTTCTTTGAAAAACATTAATATTATTAATAAAACTTTGCTAGACTAATCCAAGAAAAAGAAAAAAAAAAGAGGAAGGACAGAAATTACCCTTCTCAAGAATAAAAGTGGGGATATGAGTACAGATTCTTAAACATTAAAGAATAACAAACAAAGTAAAGAATAACAAATGAAAAAACTTCGTGCCAATAAATTTGACAACTTATACAAAATGAACAAAGTACTTGAAAAAAACAAACTACCAAAGTGACCTAAGGAGAAAAATAGATAACCTGAAAAACCCATATCTATTAAAGAAATGATATTCATATTTAAAATCTTCTCCAAAAGTAAATTCCAGGCCTAGATGGCTCCACTGTTGAATTTTGTCAAGCATTTAAAACAGAAATAATCCAAATTTTGCATACTATTCCAGAAATTAGAAAAGGTGGGAGTAGGTCAACATCACTTAATGAGGCCAGTGTAACCCTGATATCAAAAGTACACAAAGACATTACCGACCAATATAATAAAATCCAGCACTATATAAAAATACAAAATAATATATCATGAGCAACTGAGATTTACTCCACAATTTTGCAAGTTTGGTTTCACAATTGAAAACCGATCAGTATAAAAGGAAGTGAATTATCTTTTTGTCCAGTGCTTCCTGCTCCTTAGGTACTTAGCCATCTGGGTTATCAGACCCACTGCTGTGGTAGCTTAGTGCTCGGTGTTCAAGCATTTATCTCATTTCATCTCATTACACAGACATTTTATCATCTCACATCATCATAAGAAGGGTGAGTACAGTACAATAAGATACTTTGAGAGAGACCATTCTCACATAACTTTTATTATACTATGTTGTTATAATTGTTCTATTTTATTACTAGTTATTATTTAAAATCTCTTACTGTGCCTAATTTATAAATTTTATCATAGCTATGTATATATAATAAAAACAGTATATGTATATAGGGTTTGTTATTATCAGATTTCAGGCATTCACTGGGAGTCTTCGAACCCCCCATGGATCAGGGGGAACTACTGTAATCACTTATAGTGCTCATGTATGTACAGTGTTCTCAAAATCTATCACAATGTATTTTAGATTTTAGTTTGCAGGACTGACTTACTAGATCATAAACCACTGGAGGGTAGGGAAGACTCATGTTCATCTTTGAGTCCCTGGGACCATTCATTTATCAACTATATATTGAATACCTACCCAGTACTAGTCACTGGCCATGCAGTGGTCATATTTTCCAGTATGTAATAGAGCTCCAATTTTTCTTAATTGCTGCATTGAATCAAGGTGTGTTATTTCATGGAGGCAGAAAAAGGACAACATTAAATGAATATACCAGTTTCCCCTATAACAAATGTTAAAAAAAAGAAACTATCTATAATAATAAAAGTGTAATATGCTAATTAGACCTGATGTCCTTCTGGATGAAGCCGCAGCAGAGGTGGCTGCCACGGGCAGGGGCCAAGGCAGAGGCGGCTGCCCTGGTGGCGGGGGGGCCGAGCCCCTTGCACAAATTCCGTGCATCAGGCCTCTAGTACTATATATCCTCTTATCATCTAGCTTAAAGTGGAATTTGGCTCTGCAATTTGAGTGTGAAAAAGGGATTTTAGAAATGAAAAATTACATAAAAGTCCAATTTAAATTGTTTTACAAAGAAGCCATATGCTCAATATCTGGTACTCTGTGCTTCTGCCTGTATCCATAAGAACTGTAATTTAAGATCATATGTCACAAACCTAGTAAAAATTAGGACCACCTAATTTCATTAGAATTCATGTTTTGGCAAAATTTAAGCATGTGAACCTATCAATATTCTGGTAGGAGAGGTTTTGTCCTTATAAATCAGTGAGCAAGAATTAAGTTTAGCTCTTGAGGTGGAACATTAACTCTTTCAAACTCCACAGGCCAGGTAGCCCTGACGAGGCCCAAATCACATTCATAGTCAGTGTCTGTTTCCTAATGTCACTTACATAAATAACCAGCGGTCACAAAGTGGAAATCCTGCACCTCCCACACCCCACAGATAAACTGTAACATACCATATGGATTTCAGAGCTGCCTGGGTTTACTGTCTCTGTGCCCAAGGGTAAATTGTTTCAGTTTCCAAATCGATATATTGAGAATAATAAAAATGTCCACCCCAGAGTTTTGTTATAAATGTTAATGAATTATATTAATTAACTGTCAGTTACCTGAAACAACCCCTGGCCTATGAGAGGTTTTGATTAAAAAAAAAAAAGGAAAGAAAAATACAGCTGTGCGCCCTTGACATCTCTGTTACAGCTTTAGAAAGGTGGGCAAGTGGAAGGGCTTGGAGAGTTCATCTCAGATCCAACTTAACTTCTGCCCCACTTTGCTTTGATATTTGATAGTTTTACCTCCCATTTGTAATCATGGGTGCCTATACCAGAAACACCAACTAAAGAAACCTCTAAATTTTTCATTCTAAATATTCACAAGAAGGAAATGTAAACAAGTCTACCCATGCCAAATTTCTTCATTCTAGGATTCCGGGCCTGGGACTTTGTCACAAATTTGAGCAATGGTGTTATACAACAGACTGACAAGGCTGTGAATTGCAAGGCTACATCAAGCTGGAGTCCTAAACTGTTATTCCCTTTTTTTTTCTTTCTGTTTTTACCCCATATGCTTACCATTTCTGCCGACATACTTTCATGCATTGAGATTTCTGTTTCCCAGGGGGAAAAAAATACTGGGATTTAAATCAGGCAGGATTTTGCTAAGTCTTAGGACAAGAAAGCTAGGACATTTGAGAGTAATGGTGAAAGAGAGGCTGGGAGAAAAATCTATGTCTCTGCTCCATTCCCTTTCCGGAATCTGCCTGTACTGCCGGCATTATTTAAGCTTGTTTTATTTTTCCATTATGTTGTGAGTCTCCTGAGGTAAAAACTATGTCTGGTTTATATTTGAACAATAAATGGTAGCGGTAATAATGACAACGGGCAGTGTTTACTGCATGGCAGATAGTGTACTGAGTGCTTTACCTGAGTTAGCTTATCTAATACTCGCAATCATCCTAGGTATTGCTTTTATTCTAGCTTAACAGATGGGAGAACTTAGGCTCAGAAAGGAAAATTAATAAGCTCACGGTAGAATGGCTAAGTGGCACAATCAGGTTTGGGACCAAGGTCTAATCAGCTTCAAAGTGCATTCCTTTGATCTATACCTGTGTTTGCCATGTGGGATGCAGCTTAGTGCCGGGAACCTGCTAGGAGCTAAAAGAATTAATGTTCCCTCCTTGATGGCAGCTGGAAAGAGCAATATTGAAAGAAGCATGTGATAGGAGCTCAGTACATTAGTCTGTGTTCTTTAAAAAATATGTATGTGTATGTATGCATTCCTTTTTAAAAGTTTCATTAATTAAAATTTAATAGTTTGTATGTTTAAAAAAGCATTTAAAAGTAATAACACCATGCCCTAACCGGTTTGGCTCAGTGGATAGAGCGTCGGCCTGCAGACTGAAGGGTCCCAGGTTCGATTCCAGTTAAGGGCATGTACCTTGGTTGTGGGCACATCCCCAGTTGGGGGTGTGCAGGAGGCAGCTGATTGTTGTTTCTCTCTCATCGATGTTTCTGACTCTCTATCCCTCTCCCTTCCTCTCTGTAAAAATCAATAAAATAATATTTAAAAAAAAAAGTAATAACACCTTATAGAGGCGAGGCTCACACAAGTCGGTGTATATGAAAGCATCAGGAACCTCATCCATGGAAACTGTGATTAAGTCCTTCTTCTCCCAAATTGCTAATGCATTGGGAGCAGTGAAGATTCTTGTCCTTGATGAACCAGAGACAGTAGATCAGAGATGTCTAGGACAGGTGACAGAGATATACAAGAAGAATAAGATGGAGGGATATTCCCATGGAATGATGCAAAATGCAGCATGATCACCCTTTTGATCATGCACACTGCCCCTTTTCTGACCTCCTGGGTGACAACTGGCAGTTTGATGGGGAAGAAAAGAAGAGAGGAGAGTGGGAACCTTCTGGATGAATAAAGATGAGGCCAAGAGGAACCAGTGAAGTTGTATCTCCAGGGATGAAGGCTGTGGATTTCTGAAGGATTCCTAGGAAAGTATAAAAAACCAAAAAGAAGATCCTAGACATAGCTTTTATTGAGTCTGATGCACAGTTTAGTTAAGCTCTAGGTCTACTGTCATGGACGGAATGTTTGTGTCTCTCCAAAATTTATAGGTTGAAGTCCTAACCTCCAGTATTATGGTATTTGGAAATGAGGCCTTTGAGATGTAATTAGGGTTGGATGAGGTCACAAAAATAGGATTAGTGCCCTTAGAAGACAACACACCAGAGAGCTTGCCCACCACCTTTCCCTCCATGCACTCACCGAGGAAAGTCCATGTGACTCCACAGCCAGAAGGTAGCTGTCTGCAAGCTAGGATGAGGCCCCTCACCAGAGCCTGATCATATTGGCAGTCTGATGTCAACCTTCCAGCTTCCAAAACTATAAGAAATTAAATTTAAGACCCCTAGTTTATGGCATTTTGTTATGGCCACCCGAATGGATTACAATGCTGTCATAAAAGTCAGATAAATTTTGGAGAATATAATTCACTAGACCACTGGTTTTGTTCTCAAATATGGTAGACATTCAGTGTAAGACAACCTCTTATATCAAAAGGATGAACATGGATTTATCTCTTTTGTACTTAGGATTATCCTGTAATGGAGTCTCCCCCACTGAACAAGCTCCCTTTCTGTCCTCTTCTCCAATGCAACTATTATTCAATCAACTTGTTTAAATATGCTAATTTTATATTTTTAGTAAAAAAGAGTATTTTTAAACACTAGACCCGTTAAGTCTAAATACCTAAAATCACCATCACCTCCCCCCCCCACTTTCCACCACACACATTAAAAGCTTTACTGAAGAGCATAACTTATTTTCCTATCAACCTCAAACTCACCAGCCTCCCTGTAAGAGATTAAGTGTTGAAAAGATGACTTTGATTTTAAGATCAAAGTGATGATAAAAATAGAACTAACCAAAGGCCATTTCATGTTTGGAATTAATAATGAAAATAACTTCTTCTACCTTGAAAATAGAGTTTGTTTCTCAATTAAAAAAAAAGAACTAGCAGTTTTTATGTATTCCAAAAACCCTCACTCTTAGCCTTAGAATAATGATAATTTTGCAAAAGGACATGAGAAAATGCTAGCTTCACTGGTGTCCAAGAATATCAACAATGATGGTAATGAAAAAGGCATTTCATTGTCTGCCGATCATAAATTCTCTTCCACTGCCTCTTCCTTCCAATAAATTAGAAAAAAATAAAGTGGCAATGTCAGAGTCTCAGGAGTGAGAAAAAAGGAAAGCTTCAAACTAAAATGTCCAATATCTGCGCGTGATAAGTTACTTCTGGCAGGTTGACATCACTGATTGATCATGCCTTCAGAACCACCTTCTTTCTTGCCTGGAAACAACCTTCAGATTTTGGTAGCAATGAAGATTGACTTTATGTTTCTCATAGCACAGTCAGAGTAATTCAAAGACAGAATTGTAGATCTTATCCCATTGCACTAGTAAAGAAACTGATTTAGAAACCTGTTTGCAGAGATCATTTTTGACCATATTATGGTCCAAAATTGGATGTTCTTTTTGAGACGGGATGAAATTTGATCCTTTTGCCAATGACCATAGAAGATTCATTATTCACCTAAAAGAAGCTTGTGTGTGTAGGTGATTCCTCAAATTTTCTCCACAGTCAAAAGCAAGCAAAAATAACTCCAGGTAATGTGATGTGAGGAAACTCAAGACCTTGCACAGTGCACACCCCTGGCTTCAGCCACAAGCCTGGCATGATCATGATAGACATAAATCTCTCCTGCAATGCCTCTGATAGATGCTTCCCACATAGTGCTAATCAAGTTCCTCCCATAGTTAGCTACAGGAAGCCTCCAGAGGCCACCGAATGGACCACATTGACACTCAGTGGGACCACCCTTTTATCTTGCTGTACTTTAAGCCCAGTTTCTTTTTATGTATCCTAACCATGGAAGGCAAGTAACTTTTTCCTGTATTATTAATTCCCTTGAGCTGAAGGTAATTCTGAAAGTAGATTTCCTTGCTGCTTCTTCTTCTTCTTCTTCTTCTTCTTCTTCTTCTTCTTCTTCTTCTTCTGGCTGAGTAATCCTACATTCTGAAAATTTTCTTCTTTTAGGCCCTGATTTCAATCTCATAATTCATTCTATGATTAGCTGTGGCTTTCCAAGATCTTCCTAGAGGTTTGGTTGGGCCTAACCAAAGATAACCATGATGAATGTGTCTCAGCAATGCATACAAGTGTTGTTTTCCCAGAAGGTTCTCTATCTAACTGGACTGCTTAGGCCTGTAGCTCCTTAAGTACTGAAGTTATTCAACACTCCTTTCTTCAAAACCATCCCCTGTTGAAATGCATAAGTAATGGGAAACAAAAGGGGTGTGTTCACAGGGAACTATATTGTAGATTAATTTTTTTGGGTTAACTGGCTGACAGCATGGTGTAGGAGGCGGTGACATGGTTCAATGCAAAGAACTCAGGACTGAGAGTCTGAAGGCAGGGTATAGCATTTTCCTCACCCTTGCCACTCATCAACTGGATGATCTTGGACATGCATCAAAGCTTTGGATCTCTTATCTGCATCAAGAAGATACTGGAGATATGATATTTACAATTCTACTTATACCCATTACTTAGTATTAAGAAGAACTCTAAGAGGATACAATGCAAATTTTCTTTCCAAGGTGAAAAGCTTTGATTAAGACTAGGGCAGAAGGTACTCTGGGTATAGAAGAACTGCAGAGGAGAGCTGTGAACATCTAGATGAAGACTTTGGATGCTTGGAAACTGGGGAGATGGTGTAAGAGCAGGCTTCCATTTTGCTCCAGCCTCAGTTGGTATAGAAGACAATGTCTGAACTCTTCTGTGCTTCCTTACATAAGCCCAGGGCTGCTGAAATGGGTCTCAATGTTACTGGGGACATTTAGCATTTACCTTACATATACCTTTGAGGAAAATCTTATTTGTGGAAGGCAAAATCATCTTCTCTTCAAGAGTTGCCAAGATGATAAATATCCTGGCAGGAAGGTTGATGACTCTTTATCAAGTTCTGCAGTAAACCCAAGAGACAACTAGGATTTATCTCTCCTTTAATTTTAGAACACATAACTCCAAAGAGCTCTGCAACCAGAGAGGTTTTGACTTTATCCAGTGCTTTTGCCAGTGGTATCAAGAAATGATGGGTCTCAAATGAAATAAGCAAAAATGTGTCTGAACCTTAGACCCAATGCATTTGTATTCATTTAATAGTGAACATTAATATAATGTAGTGATTAGGAGCATACATTCTGGACACGGTCAAATCTGGGTGGCAGTGCTGTCTCTCATTTGATGGGAGGATTATTTCAATGAAGGCTGAAGCTTTCAGCTTCTATTTCTCCTCATTTGTCAAATGGAGATAACAAGAATAATATCTGTATCATAAGGTTTTCATATAGATAAAATAATAAAAAGTTCTTAGTTCAATGACTGGCGTATGGTAAGTGCTCGTTACACTACCATCCTAGCATCATCACCATCATCATCAGTTTTATAAAGTGATAACATTATGGTCCTAAAGTGTGCAAAAATCACACTCAGAGAAGAGAGATTCAGTCTTATAAGATGCTTCCCATTTCTGGCTACTGGACATGGCCCTTGAAAGTGAGCTGGAATGTGTCAAATAACAATTTCACAGCAATAGGTTGTGGACTGCTTCGAGCTAGATTCCCAAGCCAGGCCAGTGTCTGATATTAAAGTATCCCTGCAGTCATATTGAAGTATTATTACTATATATTGCTTTGAAAACAAAAGCGGAGACCTGTGTCCTCAGAGTACCTTTCAGGCTATGTTGATTGGGCAGTCAAGCGTCTCATTTTCTGGTGGAATCATTGTTTTGATCATTGTGAGACAAAAAGCTGAGAATAGATCGATGGCCATTTTGCCTGTGTACCAATGCTCTCGCTTGTTTCAATTTTTACAAGCAACAATTCAAAAAACTAATTTCACTATGGTTATGAATCTGGTCCTCTCAGGATGAAGTCATTGTAATTATAAGGGTCCCTGGAAAAATGTAAACAATATTACATTTGGTGGCATCACACCAAAACACTTAAAAATACTTTATGATTTTAAGTGCTTTGAAATTTTTTCTTTTAGTGGAGGTTAGTGATAAGTTGAAATTATTATTGAGTAAGAGGTAAATGCATAAACATTGAATATGGGCTTTTCATTCTTACTACAATTTTTCTATTGATTCAAAATTCATGTCTTTATTTTTTTATTTTGTGAACTTAAGTTCAAGCTGCAAAATGATATCGGTGTTTATATAAAACAACAAACATCATCTGAATTTATTAATATAAAGCATTTTACACCTAGAAGAGCCCCACATAATGAATGTAGTAAGCAGATGGGAACCTATAATAAATAATCTGTCTTCCATTGACATTTATATCTTTTCCTTATTCAATAATGGCAGACTAAATAGGCA
This sequence comes from Myotis brandtii, assembly GCF_000412655.1. Classification (NCBI taxonomy): domain Eukaryota; kingdom Metazoa; phylum Chordata; class Mammalia; order Chiroptera; family Vespertilionidae; genus Myotis; species Myotis brandtii. Next base: position 2,517,570 of record NW_005370777.1, read on the forward strand.
AATGGACTTTTTTATAGTTATAGTCTAGAACAGTTTTTTTTGAAACTGCTTTTATCGGAAACTCATTTTTAATATATTGGATTGAGTATCTAGCCAAATGATCTGCATTTTATGATGCAAAAGTTTCAAGCCATTTTAGGGAAAAATAAAAACCTAATTTACAAGGATTTTCCAATGTAAATAAAAGTCAAAAGTGTTTTCTGAAAGGGGGAACATTTTAGTGAAAGTGCTTCGACTTAAGGTATTCCAATCCAAATTGTTTCCACATCTATTCGTTCTAATACACAAAGCAAAGATCTAAGAGCAAAACACCAAATGGACTTACGATTTTCCACTTAAAGGAGAGAAAAATTATATTTAAGAGAATCTCCCATTTTAGAAAGGGTTTGTCTAAGGGAATAGAGATATATTGTTCTCTGTCTTTATTTACTTAAAAATACTTAAAACTTTTAAGAAAATGAAGAATCTATGAAAATTACCATATGGAGGTTTTCAGTTGGCAAGAAGCTACCATTTACTGCTGGGGAGAGTTTTTATATGGAGTAGAGTCTGCAGGAATTTGAAAGCCTTTTGTGAGATCTTTTGAAATATGACAGATTGTTTTTTCCAGTTTGGCTTCAGTTTCTCATGTGTGATTGTGTCCAAATTCATTCCCACCTTCTTCAAAATATCCTACCTTACTTCGTTCTTTGGCAAAGTATGTTACATTTCTCCATAAAAGACATTTCATCTAGGTGCTCTTAAGTTAATTAAAAAGAAAACCATTAGACTGAGGTGTTTCTAATGCCTTGGTGGCTCACGTAGGCAAATCAAAACCTAAGCCTGAAATGCCTCAAAGTTAAAATATTTAAACTTAAGGACAACTAGTTACAAACAGCCACCTAGGGGTTAAACTACAGCCAATCAATTCATTTCCTTTCTTTGCTTCTGCACCTTCTCTATATAATCCTTGCTTCATGCTCCTGTTTGTGGAATGCCCCTAACCACTTCCATTTAGGTGCTGCCCAATTCAAATGGATTTTGCTCAAATAGACTCTTAAAAGTTGTAATATGCCTCTGTTTGTCTTTTAACCATGCTTAGAGAAGTATTAGTTAGAGAGTAATTCTTGTTCATTTTTTATGTCCACTGTGGTCAGAGAGCAAAACAACTATCCTGCTCATATATTTCAAATCCAATTGAAATATGGAAACATAGGAATGTAGTTGCTTTTCTGGATACTTCTCATTGTACATTTTTAAAAAACTCTTTGATGCATCTCATAATAAGAGTTCTTTCATTGCTTATGGCTTTATCTTTTCCCAAGTCCACAGATAAACCCAGATGCAAAAACGTCAAACCAGGGACTAGGGAACATCATGTACATTGGTGACATTGTACAACAGATGCGATGACAATCAAAGTGTAAGGCAATCTAAATCATCCACACACCATTCTCCTTCTTGCAGTTGCCAACATAAGACACTCTTATATAAATGTTGAAAACATTGCTTAATTCAAAATAGGAATCAGCATAAATTCATATGTAGGCTTCCTTTTTGTGAAGGCAACGTGTAGTCACTCAATGTACACTTCAGATCCTCCATTTTATCTTATTTGATCCCAGCTGCATTCAGAGTGATCTGGTATACTTTTGGGACAACTGGGGGAATACTTCTCCTTCCCTTCTCTTTCTCCTCCTCCTTCTCCTCCTCCTTCTCCTCCTCCTCCTTGTAGTCACTCAATGTACACTTCAGATCCTCCATTTTATCTTATTTGATCCCAGCTGCATTCAGAGTGATCTGGTATTATTCTTTTGCAACTGGGGGAATACTTCTCCTTCCCTTCTCTTCCTCCTCCTCCTTCTCCTCCTCCTCCTCCTCCTCCTCCTCCTCCTTCTTCTTCTTCTTCTTTCTTCTTTCTTCTTCTTTCTTCTTCTTTTCCTTCTTCTGTAAAGACATTATGAATCTTTCCTTGGAGGATATTTTTTCTAATGGTGATGGGAAAAGAAAGCAAAATGGATGATAGAGAAGAAACCAAACTTTTTTTTTTTTTAACCAGAAAGTCATGGGTAAATAAAGTTAACTTTTAGAACTTTTATCCAGAACAAAGATGAAAATGAGGGAAAGTGACTTAGAGTCTAGTGAGAACCACTCTAAATGCCATCATAAAGAGACAAAAGAATTTTTATTATGCATATTATCTGTAACCAGGTCATACCATATTATAAGCATTTTCTAAAGCTAAAGGGGAGAATGCAGGCTTTGGAACTTGAGATAAGTTTGCCTTTTATTTGGCAAATCACTTAATCTTTCTATGCTGAATTTCTTTATGGGTAAAATGAAGATCATTATAGTAGCTATACCCAGGGTTGTTGGGAGAATTAAATGCCACAATGTACATAAACTCTTCATATGGCGCCCACCACATAGAAAGAGCTTAATAGATACTAGCTGCCATTATACTAAAAAGTGTTTGGTAAAGAAGGAATTGTAGATATAAACATAAAGCAGAGTGACTATAATGCATAATATGTTTAAAAAACATCAAGATAGTCTCTTTATAAAGGGTGCTGTCTTTATAGTTTTACTAGAGGCCTGGTGCCTGAAATTCGTGCACTGGAGGGGGGCATCCCTCAGCCAGCCTGCGCCCTCTCACAGTCCAGGACCCCTCGCTCCTTACCAACCTCCTGCTCGCTGTTCCTTATCACTTGGCTCGCTGCTCCTTACCACTACTGCCTAGGTGGGAGAGTTTCCCTCCACCGCCACTACGCTCACCAACCATGAGCCCCGCTTCTGGTTGAGTGGCTCTCCCTCTGACAGAGCGCACTGACCACCAGGGGGCAGCTCCTGCATTGAGCGTCTGCCCCCTGGTGGTCAGTGTGCATCATAGCGACCAGTCATTCTGGTCATTCCGCCATAACGGTCGTTTAGGCTTTTATTATATAGATTTTAGTGAAGTAAAACTATAAGGATTACATGAGATCTCTCCTGACATTTTCCCCTTAGCACTGTATTTATAGAAATATATATCATCCATTATATATGTATGGAAATATAAATTTTAAGTTACTTAATTTACATGTCATTTACCACTGAGAATTTCAGGATTCTAACACTGAGAGCTGTGGTGAAACTCACACATAATAGCACTCTCTATATCAAAACACCATCTTCTAAAAGAGACCTGTTAAACGACAAAATTCAGCTGAGTCAATTTGAAGATCTAATTGGCTTTATTAAGTGATTTATGAATTCGGTAGCATCCCATCTAGCAACTAGAAGGGTGTTCTGAAGGATTGTGCAAAATGGAAGAATTTATAGGAAGAAGGGTGACACAAGGGAGCTATTAACAAAAGAAAAGAAAAAAATATGTTTAGACTAGGATTTCTTTTGGGGAGTAGGGAAGGGCAAATGTTTTTATTATGCATATTTCATCTTCTTTCTATGGGAAGGTGGTGGTAGTGGTGGGGTGTGTGTGTTGCGGGGTGGGGGGAGATGGAGAAGGCTCATGTGACAGATGACCACATTGGTGTTGACCAGAAAATTACAGACTGGTTGATTAAGATTACATTTCTTGGAGAGATTGAAACAGCCATTAAGTTGGTTATTAAATCTAGGTTTGCTATCATGTACTTTAGCACAAGTGACTCAATTTTGGGCTTGTGGTTCTCTCTTTAACAGACCTCTAGCGCCTTAGGAGGAGTAAGGCAAGAAATTACAAATCTCCCGTCTACTCATAAAGGTTGTTTCGTTTGCTTATTTTGTTGGCCTTTTGTTTGAGGGGTTAGGAATAGTTGGAGTAGAATTGGAGTATGAGGCAAGAAATTTGGAGCAAGTATGTTAAATAGAATAACATTATTTCATCACAGCAATTCTTTTGATGAAATTAATTAAAAACTCATCTGCACAATTAACTGATAGATTTAATTTTGGATCTGGCTTTAACATCAACTAAAAATATACTGAATTGCAAGTCAATTCCAAATTCTATTCAAGCTTCTTTAAGAATCTGAATCATTTCCTAATTTCTATGACAACCAACTCATGCTTCTTTCTATCTCATATGAAGCTTAGAATGACACCAACCCAAATCAATTCCATCTTTAATAATAACAACTTAAGATTTTAGATTACTTTTATATATATATGCCTTAAAATTTTAAAGTTTGTTTGTAAACTGAGGTCACCTGAGTGTGAAGACCAAAATTTCAGTAGGAAAATATCAAATTTTATTGGGTTTTATTCAACAAATTTTCTCTAGGCTAATCTATTTATTCCTTAACCTTCCTCTTTGTGCTCCCCACTTACTTCAACTCTCACATCTTCCCTATAAGCTATGCTTGCTGAGTTGATTCAATTTAATAGTACTCATTGAGTACCAGACTCTATAGAAGTTTTGGAGATGTCTAGGTGAAAAGACAGAGGCAATTCTTGCCCTCACAGAGCACACACTAGGTCGGTGAAGACTAATCAAGAAGGAATTACAATGTAATAGGGTCAGGGCTCTGATAGGAAAAATGCACTGCTATGATAATGCCACTCAAGTCCTACTTTCTTGATGAGGTCGGATCAGATGCCTGTGTTAGAAAGACCTTGTCCCATCTCTTTGTACTTTAAAACCTTGAAGACACAAGCAGTTCCAGTACTCATTTTTCTCTCATTAGTTGGTTCAGGACCTTAGGCACGAAGGTGATTTTCTGTGTACAAGTAGCACTGGTGATTGTGGCAGGATAGTAAGAAGCTAGGAAAATTCCTGGGCAAGTGGAATAGGGAAACTGAGAGAAGAAAATTAAACAAGGCCAAACAGTTTGGGCAGCTTGCAGCCAGCTTATGAATTGCAAGACTTACCATCTGCAATCAAGGACGCTTGAGAGTAAATGGTTAATACCTCTCCTCCCTAACCAGAAAATACATAGCTTAAATACCCTGGCCTGGGAAAATAGAGAACAAAGACCCCAGCTAAACCCAAGGCAAATATCACTTGGAGGATGCTAAGGCTGGAGGAGGGTAAGGGGAAAAGAAGAGAGAGCTATATCTCACCCACTGAACAAAGAAGTCAACTGTTTAAGGACTTGTCAAGCGAGATGATCAGGTTTATGTACAAATATCCCAAGATAAACCACAAAAATGCAAAAGGGGACTTTGAAATCTAATCTATTGCCCAAGATATCTGGCAGAGGAACCTTGAAACCTGTATATAGAAGGGTATAAAACTCCTTGAACCCCCACTGGGCACATGCTCAGTTTAGCTGGGTGCCTGCTTGTGCCAAGTGTATTTTTAAAATTTATTTTATTGTTGAGAGTATTACAGATGTACCCCCATTTCCCTGCTTTGTCCCCCTCCACCCATCTCACATCCTACCCCAGGCCTTCACCTGTCTGTTGTCTGTCCATGGGCTATGCATATATGCTTATACATTCTCTGGTTAATCCCTTACTGCCCTCTTCACGTCGTCCCTCTGAAATCTGTCAGTATGTTTCATGCTTCCATGTCTATGGTCTTCTGTTTATGAATATATTTTGTTCCTTAGATTCCACATATAATTGAGATCTTGTGATTTTTATCTTTCTCTGACTGGCTTATTTTACAGCATAAAATTCTCCAGAGCCATTCTTCTTTTTTACAGCTGCATAGTGTTCCATTGTGTAAACGTACCACAGCTTTTGACCATCAGTAGATAAGTGGATAAAAAAGCCAAGTGTATTTTTAATAAATGTGCTTGCCTTGCTTCCTTAATAAATTCACTTGCTTTGCCACAATGCTGCTGTCACTTGTCTGAAAACTTTTGTACGAGACTGACAAGAACCAAGGAGGGATAGCCTTCTCCCCACCCCTGTGACTCAGGGGACTGTCCCATAACAGTGTTGGGTGGGTGGTGAGGGAGGCTTGGGTCTGTCCCTGGAAACCATCTTGTTTTCTGAAATAATGATGGTCCCACATTAGCTTGCCAAAAAAGGTGCCAATTTTTATTTTATTTATTTATTTATTTATTTATTTATTTATTTATTTATTTTTACTCCCGTTTGTCAGCACTTCCTTAACCTCAATATCTGAAGAGGGGAAAACTGAGTTCGGCTCAGCCTCACACATTACTGGCAAAATTGTCAACATGCTATAACACAGATTTTATGAAGAGAGCTGGAAAAAATAGAAAGATGATTTTTCTTTTTTATTTTCATTCATTTTTAGCAATATGTAGGGCAGTCAGCTAACACAGATGAAGCTGGAAATTAACCTATAATTTCAGTTGTAAAGGTTACATTTAAATGCACATATGGGACATTCAGTAAGTAAATAATACAGCAGATAAGGTATTGGATTAACAGGGACATCTAGAACTAGCTAGACTTCAATAGAAATTAAAGGAGTATTTCAAAACACCAAACTCAGAATTCCTTGGCTTCTCATATCTCCTGAGCTATATTCACCTCTTACCATTAGCCCTTTCTGAAGAGTATAGATTTTCTGACCATATAAATACTCATGTCTCCCTCCCTGTGTATTTCTTTCTAAGAAAAACCAATAAAAAACCAACAGTATGACAAAAAGTTTCATGGCACACCTGGTAGAACACAAAAAGTGAAAGTTTTGAGACAATGCATTTTGTGCCCCAGAGCAATGTACTTCATTTCCTTGACCATCAGTTTTTTTTCCTGACAGGGCTCTCTGACACCAAAACTCCTAAGTCACATAACCCCCATCTTATTTTTCAGGCTTATTTTTACATGTTGTTTTATATTTTTATTTTAATGAAGGTGAACATATTTACAAGGTTTACATAAAATCACTTAGTAGGTACCATCTGCATTAGAGATTGCTGATTGTCCCACATAATCTATATTTCCCTTCTCTAATTTCTAGTGAGACTTATGGTCACTACATAAAAAACAGCATTTCCCAGTTTCCCTTGCAGGTCTTGGCATATGTATAAGTCTTGACTAGTGTGATTCATTCATTCATTCATTCATTCAAAACATAGTTATTGAGTACCTACTGTAGTCTGAGGTCTAGGGAGATAGCAGTGAATAAAACAAACAAAAAACTCCAATGATCCTTAACCCTTAAGGAGTTTAGAGATTGCTGATTGTCCCACATAATCTATATTTCCCTTCTCTAATTTCTAGTGAGACTTATGGTCACTACATAAAAACAGCATTTCCCAGTTTCCCTTGCAGGTCTTGGCATATGTATAAGTTTTGACTAGTGTGATTCATTCATTCCTTCATTCATTCAAAACATAGTTATTGGGTACCTACTATAGTCTGAGGTCTAGGGAGATAGCAGTTAATAAAACAAACAAAAAACTCCAATGATCCTTAACCCTTAAGGAGTTTATAATCGACTGGGAAGAAATAGAGAAGTTAAAATGGTACTATTTCAGGTGATGGTATTATTTCAGTGCTATGTCATCATAAAGCAAGGTAGATGGATAGAGACTGACAGAAGAGGTGGGTGTTGCCTTATCTCCATAAAGTTGAGCAGGAATTAGAGACTGAGCGGTGAAGGTTAGCCTTGGATTCAGGGGTTCTTGTGGTGACTACTGTAAACAGGTTAAACCTCATGCTTAATCAACTGGGAAGAAATAGAGAAGTTAAAATGGTATTATTTCAGGTGATGGTATTATTTCAGTGCTATGTCATCATAAAGCAAGGTAGAAGGATAGAGACTGACAGAAGAGGTGGGTGTTGCCTTATCTCCATAAAGTTGAGCAGGAATTAGAGACTGGGGGGTGAAGGTTAGCCTTGGATTCAGGGGTTCTTGTGTTGACTACTGTAAACAGGTTAAACCTCATGCTGAGCTAATGACAGGGCAGACAGGGGTGGTGAGGCCATGAATGCTGAGATAGGGCAGAGGGAAGTGTAGCTAGAGCACATAGAGTTCTGTGGTCCCCTGTTTACTCCAGCCAATAGTGGTGTGCAGTGGGGACAGGAGTAGAGTCATCATTGGGAGCATACAGAGCTTCCTCCTGACTCCTGCTGCTCCAGGTAGTGGGGGTAGAGGAGGGCAGGCATTCTTGGCTGTGAGGGATACAGAAATGTCTTGAGGCAGCTTCTACAAACTTCCTTTCAACATCATCTGGTGGGGGCCCTTTGTCCTTTATTCTTTATCCTTTCATCTGTCCTTGTGGAACAGAGATCTGATGGCAGGATTTCTGGCAGCCACCTTCTATCATGAGGACAAGACCATACTCTAGGACAGTGATGGCGAACCTATGACACGCATGTCAGAGGTGACACGCGAACTCATTTTTTTGGTTGATTTTTCTTTGTTAAATGGCATTTAAATATATAAAATAAATATAAAAAATATAAGTCTTTGTTTTACTATGGTTGCAAATATCAAAAAATTTCTATATGTGACACGGCACCAGAGTTAAGTTAGGGTTTTTCAAAATGCTGACATGCCGAGCTCAAAAGGTTCGCCATCACTGCTCTAGGGAGTGGCAGCAACTTGATTCCTGAGGACTTTAGAGAGTAGAGTCACTGTGCTGGCCCTGGATGACTCACTTCACTTACTTGAGAAAGAAACAAGCTCTCCTCTTGTTATTTGGAGTTTATACTACTTTTTAGCTACTTTCAAATTACAGTATGAAGGTACAAGACCTACCATTTTTCCCTGGAATGTTTTATTTGGGCTTGATAATGTAGTATGTCGGACACTTCATTCAGAATTTCATTTTCCTTATTTATAAAATGAGAATAATCTGACTCAACATTCCTGGTAGAGAAAAGAGCAAGTACAAAGATCCAGAGATGATAGTGAGCATGTCCAGTTTGCAAAGTTGGAAGTTGCTCAGTATATCCGCAGTGTAGCCATTCAAACATTCGCCCAATATTTGTTGAGCTGATGTCCCACTAATGTGCCAGGGCATACTAGCTAAGAACTACTGACCAACAGCTCAGCTCCATGGCATGGCACATGACTTCTCTAGGTTCCGGTGGCCAACACTTGTTTCCAGCCCTGTCTTTCACTGCTCTTCTTCACTCCCATTACCCTCCAGACAAACCAAGCTGCTTGCTGTTGTTTTATACTCACTCATTATGTCTTTATACTTTAATGCATGCTATTCCCTCTGCCTAGAATGACAACCCACAGCCCCAACTTTGCCTGTATAACCCCTATGTTATCTACACATCATTTCAAATGCAATTTGAGTGTTGCCTCCTCTAAGTAGACTTTTTTTTTGATAACACCCATAGCATTGACCTGTACTACCTGTAGTGGGTTGTATGACGGCCCCCCATCTTGGAACTTGTGAATGTGACCATATTTGGAAAAAGACTATTTTCAGAGAATCTTGAGATGAGATCATCCTGGTTTATCTGCATGGGCACTAAATTCCATGACAAGTGTCCCTAGAAGAGACACACAGAGGAGAGACAGATGGAGAAGAGGATAAGACGGTGTGAAGACAGGGGCAGGGATTAGAGCTATCTAGCCAAGGAGCGTGCTGAGCTCCCAGACACAGGAAGAGGCAAGGAGGCAGTCTCCCTTAGAGACTGTGGAAAAAGCGTGTCCCTGCTGACACCTTGATTTCAGACTTCTAACCTCTGGAACCGGAACCGTGAGAAAATAAAATTTCTGTTGTTTTAAAACAGCAGGTGTGTGGCGATTTGTTACAGTAGCCGTAGGAAACGAGGCCTTTAGAATTACATATAAAATTGTCTTTCAATTCAATTATTTGTCCGTGGCTGTCTCTCTGTGTAATACAGAGTCAAGTTCCTTGGGAAGAGGCAGCGTGTCTTCGTCACCTGTTTCATCCTGTACCTGACCCAACCATGACACATGGTTTTCATTTGTTAAATAAATGAAAAAAAAAAAGAATAAAGAAATAAGAACTAAATGTTTCCATGTCTTGACCACAAAGTGTTGAAAAACAAAATGTGTTTGTTTGTCTGAAAGGTGCTTGTTTATAAACCTTAGGTTCTCCTTCCCCCACTGTCCATGTGGTCCCGAGCGCTCTGGGTGTCTTGCTGGGTTTTATTTAGCATCAGACCCAATCGAAGGAAATTAGATGCTCATACTTTTCCTTGCTTCCTGGGGTTTCACCTTCCTTTTGTATAAATCCCTCCCACTCTCACAGCAAGGCAGTGCCTGCGTGTGCCCTGAAAGTGTTGAATTCAGCACCGTGTGGGAGCCAGGTCCAGACAGCTATTCTGTACCGTCTTTCTTTCCTGAATGCAAATGTTCAGCTCTGGCATGGACTCGATGTGGAGATGGATGTATATTCACTCGAATGTGTTTTTCCAAATGTGTGGCATTGTCACTGCACAATGAAAGGGACTTTGAACCACACCCTGAGTGCCCCCAGCCAGTGGAGTTCATAATTAGGTTTCTCACCTGTCGACTCTAATTGGCTCAGGCTGACTCACTCACTATGGTATCTGCTTGAGTTTGATGTTTTCTGGAACTTTATTTTCATCAATTTGAAAAGCCAGATTGAAAGACTAGGGGACAACTGGACACAACTCATATGTAAAAGAAATATGCTCACTGTTCACTAGTGGGACAGCAGCTTACAGGCAGGGGGTGGTGAGAAGAGCGCAGCATTCTCGTTTAGCTCTGCCTGTGGTTTCCATTTCACTGGGGCTATGTTTATACTGCTTCTCAGTTTTCTAGATTATCTCTGCAACTCAGACAGTCAGCTATTTACTGAGCACCTACTACATGACCAGGCACTAGCCTAGGTGCTGGGGACACAGTCATGCATGAAATGAGAAACAGTTCCTGCTGTTATGGAGTTTTCATTCTAGTGCACTTTGTAAATTACAAAAATATAAAAATACAAACAAATTTAGTGACTATTTTTCATACCTTATTTAGGTATGGCTCACCCACTAAGGCTTTCTTGTTAATATTAAAATGGATTCACCAGTGACTCATAAGAAGCCGTAAGGGACAGAAGGAGAGATGCTAAAATCAAGTACATATCTGTTTGTCCTCTTTAATGATTTCATTTGGGCTTTCTAGACACGTTGCTTCTAATAGCAGTCTGTGTCTGGCATCTGTGGTTTCTTTCCATGGTTGAGTTCCTGTAAGAAGGACTGTCTTTGACTCCTGTTTTGTCAGAGCATAACACATTTGAAAGGCAGCACTGGAAGAGTCATTGGGAGGTTTTTTTGCACTGCCTACTGTGCTAAACTTAGTTAAAATTAGTAGGCATTAATTTCTGGAAGTTTCTTTTTTATTGATGATAAGAAAAATGGGGATAAAAAGCATAGGTTCAATTCTCCCATTTGACACATTAAAGGGAAATGATTTTGACTAAGAGATTAATTTGGGGATTAATATTTGAGAGGACACTGGCCAGACATGTGATATGACCAGAAACATCAAGGAAAAGTAAAGTGGTAGATACAATTCATAAATCAAAAACAAAACAAACAGCCCAACACCAAACTGAAAAAAAAATGCATGCAAGTTCATGTTAATTTGTGTCATATATATCTTGTAAAGGGAGGCAGCATGATGGAGTAGAAATAGTTGGCCTGTGGAATCAGACAAAGATTAGCATTGTAATTTCCTCATCTGAAAAATAAAATAGTAATTAACACACATGACACTTTTCTCAGATTTCACACTCATTCTCTTGGTTCAAACTCACATCCCTCTATAAGGTAGTTACAATTACAATGCAGAAGATTAATTTTATGTTTAAATAAGAAAAGATACAAAAAGCTTCTATGAAAATACATAATAAGTTTTGTTAAAATATTATCATTGTATTTTAGACGATTCTGCTTAAACCTAAGCTTGCCACTTCTCTGCTATGTGAATTTTCGGGCCCAAACTTAATCTTTAAGCTTCAGTTATATCTCCATCATAAGATTTTCAACATACTGAACAATTTAACACATGTAAAAATGTAGAATAATTTCTGGAGCATAGAAGATGGTTAATAGAAGTTATTTTCCCAATAGCACTCTAAGCATGGTGGACTAGAATGCATTTATTTCTCCATATTTCCAAGCCTGATCTACAGCAGTGCTCTCCTATCCTATATAATAAAAGGCTAATAAGCAAATTGACCAAATGGCGGAACGACTAGCAGGAACTGCCCCCTGGTGGTCAATGCGCTCCCACAGGGGGAGCAACGCTTAGCCAGAAACCGGGCTCACGGCTGGCGAGTATAGTGGTGGTGGTGGGAGCCTCTCCAGCCTCTGCAGCAGTGCTAAGGATGTCTATCAGTCAGACATCCTCCGAGGGCTCCCGGACTGCAAGAGGGCGCAGTTTGGGCTGAGGGACTGCCCCCCCACCCCCAGTGTGCGAATTTCATGCACCAGGCCTCTAGTAGAAATATAATGTGAGACACACATGTAATTTTCATATTTTAGTGGCCAAATTAAAAAAGTAAAAAAAACGAAATTTGAATAAGATATTTTATTTAACCTAATTTATCCAAAATATTATTTCAATCTGAAATCAACATGAAATATTGAGCAGATATTTTTTAGTTTTCATTATTAAGTTTTTGAAATCTGGGGTATATTCTACACTTACAGCACATCTCAATTTGGACACTAAATTTTCATTGAAAATACTTGGTCTGTATTTAGATTTCATGAAATTAGTAGACAATGTTGAATCACATACCCACATTATTCCTTAAAAGTTTTCCAGTAAGTGAATCGAGTATCAGTTTCTAAATTTAACTGATTTAATTTTTAAATTAAATCTGTTGGGGTGACATTGGTTAATAAAATTAAATAGGTTTCCAGTATAAAATTCTGTGATATATCATTTTTATATTGCATTATGTGCCCACCATCCAAAGTCAAATCTCCTCCAAGTTAAAATTAAAATTTCGGTTAGCCTGTCACACAAGGCATGTTTCAAGTGCTTGATAACTACATGTGACCAGTGGTAACTCTATTAGGAAGGATGGATCTACATCTTTCTACATAATCAGGCAAGAGTGAGAATGCAATAAGAACTTGAACCTTTGGATTAGGCCTCTTAGTTTGGGTGAAGAACTGTAGGTGTCACTGGAACTCTTGTGTATAATGAAACATAAAATGATGCCCATTTTTGTGAGGTTTTGAGGTTAGGGCTGATGTTGGAAGCAGTCCTGGATCCTACTGGTCAGTGCTGGAAAGAATGCTCCAGCCAGGCTAGATGAGGCCTGACTAAAATTCAAGAGACCCAGATGGACTCAGTAACTCATATATAGAAAGCTGCAGTGCATTTGGAGGGCTGTTTCCCAAACATTTAGTTGGTAAGAAATAAGGAAATGGCCATAATCCTGAAACTGATAATAAAAAGGGGAAAGAAACTGTGAGGTTTTCCTTTTCAGGTCTTATTATCATACTAGAAGCCTGGTGCATGAAATTCGCACACTGGGGGCGAGGGGCAGTCCCTCAGCCCAAACTGCGCCCTCTTGCAGTCCGGGAGCCTTCAGAGGATGTCTGACTGATAGACATCCTTAGCACTGCCGCAGAGGCTGGAGAGGCTCCCGCCACCACCACTACACTCGCCAGCCGTGAGCCCGGTTTCTGGCTGAGCGTTGCTCCCCCTGTGGAAGTGCATTGACCACCAGGGGGAAGCTCCTGCTAGACGTTCCGCCATTTGGTCAATTTGCATATTAGCCTTTTATTATATAGGATAGGAAAAAAAAATCCTAGAGAACTTTGGAGGCATCTGGGTAAGCAGTGAATTCGGGAAAAGCAGATTCATTCTCTGGGACAGTGGTGAGATGTTACTTGAGATACTACACTGTCCTTAGCCCTTCTTGTACTAACTGGTGGTGGAATTCAAAGAGAAATATAGTTAAGAGTAAGAATTTTCAACTGGGGTAAAGGAAAAGACTTTCAGCTTGTAATAAAAGAGCCTGAAGAGGTCATGGTAGTCCGGGGCAAGCATGCCATGGGTGTAATCATACAGCATCAATGCAAATACTTGACATCAAAGAGGCATCATGATTTAGAGTAATAATATTACTGCTTTTGTTGACTCAAAAATGGTCTGATATTAATATAACTTTATAGTAAGTAATTAGACTTAATGGGCAAAGGGAGCAATGGTAGTTTCATCTTGTGACTCCTTTAAAATTAAAAAGGACAGGTAGAGCCCTAACTGGTTTGGCTCAGTGGATAGAGCGTCGGCCTGTGGACTAAAGGGTCCCAAGTTCGATTCTGGTCAAGAGCATGTACCTTTGTTGCGGGCACATACCCAGTAGGGAGTGTGCAGGAGGCAGCTAATTGATGTTTCTAACTCTCTATCCCTCTCCCTTTCTCTCTGTAAAAAATCAATAAAATATATTTAAAAAAATAAAAAAAAAGGACAGGTAGATACCCACTCTACTTGTAATAGAATTGAGATACAGTCCACTGCACATAGATGCCACCAGGGGGTTCCAATTAGAATTCTTCCAATTTTTTTTAAAACAGATTGTTAAAATGTGTATAAATAATTTTTTTCTAAAAATAAGGCCAAATCCAAAATTACAATCAGAACAGATTTGAATTTGTCCAGTGTTTACAGAAAATTTATTATAAATGTATACTCCCAAGTTATTTTGAATATGTATTTTAGAAACATGATTGAAATTTAAAAGTCCTCATTTATTACCATTAATACATAATAACTTTATAATCTTTTAATTAGAGCAGCATGGTGTAGTAAAAAGAGATTGAACTCTGCCAGTTATTAATTGGGCATTCTCTCTGAAACTCTTTCTCACATTTCAATTTTTAATTAATTTATGCACACCATTAACAGATATTTACTGAACCCCTACTCTGCCCTGTCTTTGTGGTAGATATAAAATGTGTGAAGTTGAAGACAGATTTGCTCCCCTCATAAAGCTCACAATCCTGAGAAAACCCAGACATACAAACCAGCAATGCTATAATAACTATGATGAGAAAACACCAAAGATCATGGAAATGAAGGAAGGAGACTTAAGACACTGGCCAAGACAGATGATACCCGGTTGGGAAAGTATGTCCCAAGAGAGAGTTGCTAAGCTGAAATTTGAAGTTGGAGTAAGAGTTTGGTGTATGACTAATAGGGACATTCTTACAGAAAGAGCAGCAAACACAAAACACAGAGCCATGAGATAATAAGGAATATTATGGAATTATGACTTTTGGTTAGGGGGAGTTGTGAAGTTCAAGGTGAAAAGTGGCAGGAGGTAAGGCTGGACCCATGGAGGTGAGATCATGAGGAACCTTATATTTATACTGAAAAGTTTATATTTTATCCTGAAGGCAATAAACAATCATTGTAGGATTCTTAGCAGAGGAGATCAGATTTGTGTATTCTGAGGTACTAGGGGTCCTGCTGGGGTCCAACCCCAGCGGGTCCAGGGGTCCCCAAAGGTGTGGACGGAGTCGGCGAAGAAGGAATGACACGGAGACAGCCTTCAGTTGATCAGCAGCCTAGCCAGGATCTCTAGCCAGGATCTCCAGC
>NW_005370777.1:2532993-2538224 GCF_000412655.1 Myotis brandtii
CAGGTTCTAGCCCGGATCTCCAGTCAGGTTCTGTCGCCAGGTTCTAGTCAGGTTCTCTTGCCATGTTTTCTTGCTAGGTTCTGTCTCTAGGTTCTGTCTCTAGGTTCTCTGTCTCTAGGTTCTCTGGCTCTAGGTTCTCTGGCTCTAGGTTCTTCAGCCAGGTTCTCTCGCTAGGTTCTGTAGCAAGGTTCTTCTGCCAGGTTCTCCAGGTTCTCCAGCCAGGTTCTATCCAGGTTCTCCTGCCATGTTCTGTCTAGGTTCTCCAGCCAGGTTCTATCCAGGTTTTCCTGCCATGTTCTGTCTAGGTTCTCCAGCCAAGTTCTGTAGCCAGGTTCTGTCCAGGATCTTTTGCCATGTTCTCTCCCTAGGTTCTCTCTCTAGGTTCTGTTCCTTTTTCTGGTGGGTATACCCCTGGGGATGTGGGCCTAGCAAGTCCCAAATTTATTGCCAACAGTCTTAGTCTAAGTTCTTCATAAGTAGTACAAGGTATTTCTGTATCACTAGGGGGTTTTACTGATTTATTCCCTTCCTTAGTCCCGTTAATCCCTAACTCCAGGGAAACATCCCCACCTGGGGAAACAACCTTTCTCGGGGAGGTGTCCCTGGTTAGAACACATAGTGCTAAGAAGGGGAGCAAACATATTAAGAACAGTATGCCATATACGCCAGATCCCTTGAAATATATGCTGTGCAGATGTTTCTTCCCTGCAGCGACTGTGTCAAGCAGCAAGGATGTACCGGCTCCTGGCAGGGTCCAAATTTCCAACATGTCTTTTTGGGAGGACACAATTCAACCCTTAGTAGGTGGTTCCAAAGATAGAGACTACAGAGAGGGAGTTGATTGGTTAAGCCTGGTGGTGGGGAAAAGGAGGATGTTTGCTTTTAAACATATTAAAAGTAAGTTGCCTGTGGGGTACTTAGGAGACATTGTTATCACATAGTTGGTTAAATGGAAATGGAGCCCAGGAGTGGGCCTGGGTTGCAGACAAACATGTGGGCGTCATGAGCATCTATCAGTGATGGCGAACCTTTTGAGCTCGGCGTGTCAGCATTTTGAAAAACCCTAACTTAACTCTGGTGCCGTGTCACATATAGAAATTTTTTGATATTTGCAACCATAGTAAAACAAAGACTTATATTTTTGATATTTATTTTATATATTTAAATGCCATTTAACAAAGAAAAATCAACCAAAAATATGAGTTCGCGCGTGTCACCTCTGACATGCATGTCATAGGTTCGCCATCACTGGTAACTGACAATGTGAACATTGATTTTGAAGATAATGTAAGGGAGAAAATGGAAGGGGCAAGAACAGAGTAAGAGAGATTTCAATGTTTAAGGGAGAATAAAAAAAAAAGGGGAGAACCGAAAAGTCTTGAGGAGGAGAAATCAGAGATGGAAACAATGTCAGGTGAAACTTTTTCTGATGGAAGTGACTCAAAAGTTGCTCTAGTTCAGTGGTTCTCAACCTTGACTGCACATTAGAATCACCTGGAAATCTTTTTAAAATCCTGATTTCTGGGCTGTAAATCAGGATTTTAAAAAGATTCCCAGGTGATTCTAATGTGCAGCCAAGGTTGAGAACCACTGCTCTAGTTGGTTTAAGGAACTAACAGGAATATACTAGATCACACAATCTAAAAGTCCAGAGGTAGAATTCAGCCTAGGCTAAATCCAGACATAAATAATCACAATATGGTCTTTCTTCTTTCATTTCTACTTCTTCCTCTACTTTGGCTTTATTTAGATACTCTAGACAGTTTCAAAATGCTATCAACTTCTATGGTTCTGCTGAAAACAGGGATCTCTCAGTTGTCCCAATAGAATTCATGGGATTGCATGCCATTTGTTCTGATTGGACCATTTGCCTGTCCCTGGCCAATCACTGTGGCCAAGACAGATGACATCTGATTGGTTAGGCCTAAGTCACATGCTCAGTTCAGTCACTGGAGGTACATTCAGTAACACTGAAAGTGAGGGAGGGATGAGTATCTCCCTAGAGCAAAGCCAAGTGCCATTACCAGAATACAATTCTGGGTGACAAAACAACTTTGTCCATTACAAACTGCAAGGGAAGAGGGAGTTAGAAGAATAAAAGATTCATCAACAGTATGGAATACTCCTGAGAAGTTAAGTAAGGATAGGATTTTGACAATGGGGATGTCATTGTTGACTTTTTGCAAAACTATGATAGAAGCTGTGGCTATCAGGTGTCAGGTAGCAGCAGGTTAAGATGTTAAGATTTGGAAAAAGCAAGATGTCTTTTTTCAAATTTTAAACCACTAAGTTTGTAATAATTAGTTATAGCAGCCATAAGAAACTATTACAGCCATAGAAATGATATCTCTTGTGTTTCACTAAGAGATTTGAACATTTTGTTCTTCCTAATTTTCCACATTTAAATAAAATTCCAGTACTCTGCTAGAACACTGTAGAAATGAGCAGACTTATGTCTTTTTATACCAGGACCCTGTAAGAATAGTTCAATGTTTTTGAAGTCAAATATAAAATCAACCTGGTGAGGTAAGCACGACTCCAATGTTTAAAACTCTGTATAAGATCACCAAGGTTCAGGAAAAGCTGATTGATTTGATCTTATTACTGGTACCCATGGAGGTACTTCTATCATGAGAACATCCTTTTATGTAACAGAAACAAGATTGTCTTGTTGCCTCTTTTAATCTCAGAGCTTAGATAGTCCTGTATCATTTTCTTGTTTTGAGGGTCACTTTTCAAGACAAGAGCACAGCTGTATGAGAGGCTTCCTTCTTTGGAAATATAAAAATAGCACAACTTTTTATTATATCTCAGTTTCATTACAGGGCAATTTTAGGTTGACCCAGGCTGTGTGATTGACTAATGTCCAATCATCATGTGCAGTGGAGGTATCAGAGCTAAGAGCCTGACTCTCCTTCAACTGGAAAATTTGCAGACAAATATTTATTTTATGAGGATGCTTCCTCTTCCCCATTGAGCTAATAGCATATAGCGAATGCTGGCTGAATTGCAATACCAAAAGCAATATCCAGAAACCACTTACATTTCCTGATTTTTATTATTTACTGTGGGTACCTGCATTGCATTATTTACTTGCACCCACATTTCATAGATAATTGCCTAACTGTAAATTCCTAAGCCACCAAATAGCTGTACATTTAAACTGTGCAACCCTCCTCCCCAAAGAAAATGTTGTGGAAGTGTTCACCTTTAGAGACAGCAGGCTTAAAAATAGCCTGGAAAGACTCTCCGACAAGTGTCGTCTTCAATCCATATGAGAAACTGCTACATTACCATTATTGCACCTATAACACACATGTCCTGCTATCGTGGCTTTATGTGTTTACTGCCTAGCTTTACAGTTTTTGTTTAGGACTCATACTCCCTCTAAACTCATAATCTAAATCTTCTTCTACACTTACCTCCCAATAATAATAACTGGCATTGTCTCCAATTCATAATAATCCATGGCTTCCATGTTTTGAATGCTTCTTTGTGTTAAGATCTGTTCACAGGTTATCTCTTTGTCATCCTCATCATAGTACTTTGAGGTGGATATTAGCAAACCCATTTTACAGATGATTAAATGGAGGCTCATAGAAGTGCAACATCTTGCAGATGTTCATAAAGCTAATCAGGCACTAAGACATTATCAGTCAGAGCTCTTCACCTTGGCTCTACATCGCCTTCCTCAGTATTAGTAGCATAGAATAAATAAAGAATGGGTGGCTAACTTCTTAAAATACACCTATACAACCTTTAAAATCGGAATAAATGTTGCATTTAAAATATAACAGAATGACTTCATGTTAAAGAGTTGAGTCCATTAGCATTTCCTTAACATGCAATAATGTAGACAGTCCAGAGCTAAGGGTTGTCTTGTTGAAGGCCCAATTCAATTTTGCCAAATTTCTACAGCAATCTAATGCAGTGTCTTTTCTGGAGAAGGTTGGGGACAGCTGGCAGGAGCTCACAGAAGGGCTCTGGATTTGCGACTCAGGATTTCACTTTTACTAGCCTTCTTAAAGTGGGGACTTCTAGGCCTTTCCCTCCAGCAAGCGATTGAGATGAAAGGATGGCAGGACTGGCCTCATGGGTATGTGACCAGTACAGTGGCATAGGCCCCAACACTCAGATGGGGGCTACACTCTTGGCATTTAATGCTCTGTGGTTACCATCTTGAAATTCTTAATAATTCTATTTTTTAATTTGTGTTTTATAAGTGAAGTTTGGTGACCATGAAGCTGGGGCTTGGAGTTTGGCTCACAAACAGGCTTATTTACCTTAGACTAGGTCTTGGCTGCTGACCCTTCGTCCCTGGGGTGGGGTTGGGGGCTTCAGTGCAGATAGAAGAGTCAGGGTCCAGAGTGGGCCACATGTGCTGAATTATGGGTGGTCCTGAGTGCTGGTGAATACCCTTGCATGTGAATATCTCCATGACAGAGAATGAGAGGTTAAATAACAAATTAAGAAAATACTGTGACAGCTCGAGAGAGACTACAGAAGGATGGCAAAAACTTTTTACCTGGTTTTTATTGAAGGAGCTTCACATTTTCATTTCTTACTGCAACTGACAAATTATGTAGCTATCTCTGAAGGATCATTCAGATCTTTTGAAGGGAAAATATGGCTGCCAAAGCTTACTGAATGGTATGTACTTTAACTTGTCAGTCCTTTTTTGGTAGAGATTGTCTAGATGACCATCAATCCTCCTTTCTTTACTGGACACTTTTACAGGAAGTTATTGTATTTCCCAGCCTCTTTTGTAGTCTGGCACATGAACTGTGGAGTCAGGTGTGGCCTGGCCATGAGAAGTCCCACATGATCCTTCTCATTCTCTCTTTTCACTCAATGACTATCTGGATGCAAAGGGCCCAGCAAGGGAGACCAAAGATCCCTAGAAGATGGGATTGCCACAAGATGGAAGGAGATAGGGTCTTGATATCAACACTGGAAGGCTGTGTGTTAGAAATACAAACTGATTTTATTAAGCCATTGAGAATTTGGGGTTGTCAGTTATGGAAACAGTGTTAATGTACCCAATTAATATTTTTAGCAGAAGATTATATATATATTAGAGGCCCGGTGCACAAAAATTTGTGCCCTCAGGTGGGGGGAGGTCCCTCAGCCCGGCCTCTGCCCTATCACAGTCTGGGACCCCTCTGGGGATGACCACCTGCTGGCTTAGTCCCGCTCCCCGGGGGATTGGGCCTAAGCTGGCAATCAGACAT
>NW_005370777.1:2539445-2576356 GCF_000412655.1 Myotis brandtii
GTTGGAGTTCGCTGTCACTGGAGCAAGCAAGCCTCCCTGCTCGCTTCAGTGCATGGCTGCCAGCCGCCATCTTGGCTGACAGTTAATTTGCATAAGGATATGCTGATTAGCCAATGGGAAGGGTAGTGGTCGTATGCTAATTACCATGTTTCTCTTTTATTAGTGTAGATCTTATAAGATATATCCCTTAAGCCAAATTAGGCTACCCCCTCTTTTTGTAAATAAAGTTTTATTAGAAACACAGCCCTGTCCATTTGCTTATTAATATTGTCTATGGCTGCTTTTACACTATAGTGGCAGAGTTAAGTAGTGTGACAAAAACAGTATGTCCTATAAATCCAAAGATATTTACTATCTGACCCTTTATAAAAACAAAACAAAATACAACCCTTGCAAACTGCTGGCCCTATGAATTACTATAGATGGGGTGGCTGCACTGACTTTCATCAAGTGTCTCTATGATGACTTGAATGAGGCTTTTTTAGACAAGTAATGATATATTCTGGGAAATATGATTTCGGTTCTTACTGTTTCTCATTTCTACCACTAGAGTAAGTTGTTTTGAAAAGAGTTGTGAGACTAAATCCAAGAAAATTCTTGCTATTGTGCAGTTGATCATGATAATGATAAGAATAATACTAATAATTAAAATGACAATTGCTAAAACATTCATTGAGCTATATAGCCGATGTGTTAAGTGTTATAAGTGTGTTATTTGATTTAATTCTCTCAATACCCTGTGAGATAGGAATAATCATTTTATTGAGAAAGAAAATGAAGCTCAGAAAGGTTAATGACTTGCCCAAATCACTGTTGAATCTACTTTTCCAATCTAGAATAGCCTCTGGCATAGAGTAGAA
Organism: Myotis brandtii; assembly: GCF_000412655.1. NCBI lineage: Eukaryota > Metazoa > Chordata > Mammalia > Chiroptera > Vespertilionidae > Myotis > Myotis brandtii. The sequence continues at coordinate 2,540,306 of NW_005370777.1, forward strand.
GCTCAATAGATATATGTTGAATAGATAAGTGACTGATCAAATGTAATTGTTTTATAAACTCTAAAGTGTAAAAACTTAGGTGTTGGTTATATAGTCATTAAAAAGATGATAACTCAGATTTATAGTTATTAACAGAACCAGTTTGGGTTATAGAATAGCATGTAGTGTATGATTACTAACATTTCTTTTTAATTTGTAGAAATTATTGCAATATTCAAAATTATACTTGAAATGCTGGGGGAAAAGTCCAAGGGCTTATGGGATATTTATTAGTAAAACTATAATCTTACAAAAATTGACATTTTGTGCACATTTAAAATCAAGTTTTCTGCTGAATTTTGTTACTATACAAATGGAAAAACTATGTTTTCTTCTAAAATGACTCACCCACAAAAATAGTGGTATGGTGGGATATAAAATAATTTTATGGATAGCAGTAAATCTTTGTGGAATCAGATCCTAATCTTTTTATGAAAACAGGGGACATGCTTCTAGATGCTGATTAGGTATATGCAGAAACTACAGAGAATAGTAAGTATTCTAGTCATCTGTTCTAATTAAAATTTAAATTGAAATCTGGGTTCTAATGAAGAGAAGCTTAGTGCTGGTCCTGTGGGAACTCTTCAGAGGGTAAGAGGAAAATGCGCAAAGGCAAATAAAGATTTCACACAGAAATTTTCTTCTCATGTGTTTTATTTGAACATAAAATTTCTATTTTATATAGGAACATGTCTTTCCTTGATGGAAGCCAAACACTGTTCTTTTGACATGGACATTCTTAAAGTTATGTCATATCCCAATAGCACAGACCCAACTGTGTCATTGTGGACACATTGGCATTATCCCTCTGACAGCATGTCTCTGGGAAATTAGGTGACAGCTCAGTTCTACCCGAGAATTGAATTCATAACTACCAATTTGGGGCATGTGATCTGGCTCAGAGAAGGCTCAATGTCAAAGGTTACTGCTGTATTGAAGAAAAAGAAATGTTGGTTTGCTAAAGGTATAATAAAGAATAAAACTTAAAACTGTATACAGATTTTATTAGGCAATTTTAAAAATTCTGTATGTCAAATTATTTTGCAATGTCCCTTTAAGAGGTATGTGTTAATCACCACACACAAGCATACACCCAGAGAATGCATTCAATGAGATAATTTATTCAAAACATTGATAAGAAATAAAATGTACAAAATAAAGACATTTCAAAGGAAAGGTGTAAAGAGGATGATTTCTAACTAAATGTGTTATTGTCATAAACACAACATAAATGTAGGAAATGGAAAAATTGAAAAATCAATTTTTAGTGTTTTAAAAGAGTTATATTCATGTCGCTTCAAAAACAAGGCATTTGAATCGAATTCAACTATTTTTTTTTTTTTAAAGCTTGAGCTGTGTTTGTTTCTAAAACATGACACTATGCGTGTCATCCCTCTGTCTTGGAGAATACTTCCTGCCATATTTCTCTACATTTATTCTCTTGAGTTAATTGGGGAAGTGAAATTAATTCTCTATTCAGGATGCCTTCTCAGTCAAGAACAAAGGCATTTCACCTAAAGCAGAACATCTGAAGGCAGAAGTGGTTCTAGAAAGGTAATAAACACTGCACTAGGGCATCTTTCTCTGGCTGTGAGCGTTCCACAGATAAAAGTTAGCAACTGTCTGTCAGACACTGGGAGTGGAAGCTTGCATGTCTGGGAGGGAGCTCACAGCTAATCTATGGTGAACAATATGCGGCATCCCCTCCTGTACTTCCCTCGGTTACTTTGCGGAGAGGGGGCTGGGAGAGGACCATGTCCCCAGCAGCACTTAAAGGAAGCACATGCTGAAAAAACAAAACAAAAACAAAAAACCCAGCACAAAATAACAAGGGCAGATTTGACTGGGACAACCAGCAGAGTTTGATTAAAATGTACCAAAATTGTAATTTTTCCTTCCCTGTGTAACTGTGAGACATAGTCAATGTTGCTTAATGTCAATGCTGTTAATGAAGTTGTCAGGCATGTCACTTTCATTGAATACCAACTTTACGAAGAAAGTGATACTACAATTACCTCCAGCTCTATACGATTAAATTCATCAAAGCGTGCCCAGGCTTCAGACTGTGCCAGATCTTTGAAGAAATTCCCCATGGCTATGGAGTCTGCCCCATCAGAACAACTCAACAAGCCTGGTGAAAGACCAAACTTAAAACAGCCACAGTGAATAAAAATGTATTTAGGATTTTCTCCTCCAAAATGAGCCAACTGGAATTTAGGGAATTCCATTCCCCAAGAGGAGAATCAGCCTCCTTCACAGGCTTTGTGGCACTTTTTGAGGGACTCCGGGACTCTGCATCCCTACTGTCTGTCTTCCTGCCGCAGGTGAAATAAAATTCCACCATTTTCCTTTCTTCATTCATTCCTTTATTCTCTCATTCAAGAGATATTACTTGTGTAATATTAAGAAATTAATTAATATAAGTTAATAAGTTAAGATGAAGAAAGATATAGTATTTCTGTATTAATATTGTGCTAAGCATTGTACAATATTAAGAAGAGCAGAACTCCAAGAACTGGAAATTCTAATAGGGTGGGAAGACATGTGCATAAATAGCTAACATCCAAGGTATAAAGTGATAAGCACTGCAAGGAAGATAAAGTATTCAGGTGGGAAGATAAGGGAAGGTTTGGGCTGAGGTTGCATCTGCACTAGGCTTGCAAGGATGGGTAATATTTGAATATCAGAAGTACTTGCTGAGCTCTCTCCCTGGAACTCTCTGATTTCACATGGCTGGCTTCTTCTTGATATTTACTTTGAGATCAAATGTCATCTTACTCAGAAATATCTTTCCCTGAACATCCAGTGAAAGGACACCTCCCCCACACGTATTCACTTTCTACCCATCACCCTGTTTTATTATTTTCATAGCACTTACCTCTCTCTGAAATTCTTGTGTTTATTTGTTTACCGTTTTCACTCATTAGAATAAAAGTTCCATGAGAGTAGATACCATGTCCCACTGTATTCCCAGGGCCTAGAATAGTGACTAGTCAGTAGCAAAGGCTCAAAAAATGTAAATGAATGAACTAAATGAAGGGATGAAGTGCAGGCATGAATATAGGAAATGCTGAGGAGGCTAGAGTACATGCATGTGCATAGGAAACAGTAATACAGGTGTAAAGTCCTGGTGGAAAATGCATTCCAAAAGGTAGACTAAGGCGGATGTTGAGGGTGTCAAATGCCGGTTTATCAAATTTGGACTTCTTTCTATTATAAGTGGGCAGCCACAGATTTTGGAATAAGAAACTCACTCAAAAGCAGTATTGACAAAGCTTAGCCTGTCAGCTATGTCCAAAGCAAAAGGGCAGACAGTGAAGTCTGGAAGAATAATTAGAGGAGTATTTAATAGTTTAACTGGGAAGAAATGGGATTAATTACTTTAGGGAAAAACCATGGAATGATGATTACCCCTCCATGCCTGTGTGAATTAGAGTTTCCAATATCTCTCCCAGGAATTCAGTAAACTCTATTCAAAGAAGAATATTCAATAATAAAAAGATATGGGATGAGAATAAAGAGAAAGTGAGGAAGGAAGAGTGATCCTGGGACCTTTATGTCCAAGAGTCCAGAGCTGGTTGGAAAGGTGTTGCTTGGGCTGAGAAACATGTAGGCCCTAGGGTCTGCAGGGAGGAGGTGATCTTTAAAACACTTTCACATTGTTTTTAGATCTGGCCCTGTATTTAAGCTGAGAAAACCTAATTTGGGTTCTGGTATATTTTTCCATGTCTTGGTTATTCTTTAGGACAAAGAAAATACCATTCCATAGCACACTAGCCACCTTATGTCTACCGTTAGACCATGTGCTCTAAAATCTGGTTCTCATATTCTGGTGTCTCTTTAAGAAGATCTGAACATGTAGCCAACTGTGGGTCCTGAAGCCAGACCAGCAGGGTTCAAATTCTGTATCCACTGAGTTGTCTACCCTTGGACAAGTTATCTAAATACTCTATGCCTCAGTTTCCTCATTTGTAAAATTGTGAATATATATACACTAGAGGCCCAGTGCACGATTGAAAACTCGCAAGGAGGCTCCTCACTTCCCGCCATCCGAGGAGGCACCCCCGCAGGCCGCCGTGGGAGTCAGGCCTGACTGGGATCACAGTTTTTGGTTTTAAATCATTGTAAGACTCTCTTTAAGAGACTGTTACCTGCAATAACTAACCAGAAGGCTAGATTTCTATGCTGTTCTGTCACTGCCTTTCACAGTACAAACTGGGAAGGATCTCTCTCTCTCTCTCTCTCTCTCTCTCTCTCTCTCTCTCGCTATTTTAAATTATAAAGTAAAAGTTCCACTTGAGGATGTAATTGAAAATGATATTGTAAAGTAAAAACTTGATGGTCATAAAGGATGGATAGTTTGGCATGCTTTTCATCTTCACATTTCACAAATAGGTTGTTTTTTTCTTGTATGGTCCCCAAATTGGAATCTTGCCCTAATGTGTAAGGCAACTTCAAAAAACATAAAGCATGTGCTAAATTGTTCCCTTAACTATTTTATAATAGTATCAGGATTTATTATAACTACTTGGGAGGTATTTATAGTTTTTTAGAGAATTTTAAAAAATTAGATAAGCAAAACCAAAGCCAACGTCTCTTATAATCCCAATAACCATAGGCAAACCTTTATCAGTATTTGGGCTATGACTTTTCAGTAGATCCTATTTAGCATTATGCCATAAAGATGTTTTTACATATCCTCTTCTATAACATAATGATTACATAACATTGTTTTGATTGTGATGCTGTAAAATTTTGATAAGAACCCAAATTAGAATCATTAGGAACTGTTTCTCATTTTATTCAAAAGCTCTTCATTGAATGACTTCTCAATCAAGATCTTGTTCTGTTTCTACAGCTGCCTTGGTGGGTCTCCATTTGGGGCTACCATAAACTCGACCTGCCTCAAAGAAAGCTCATCATCTTTGCTTACTTTCCATTTCTTATTTCCATCCATTATAGGTAGTCAGTATCTGAGGTAATTATTGCAACATTTCCCATTTTGTTTAAGTACTTTGTGTGTGTGTCCTATATCCCTAAGTAGACTTCTGAGTTCTGGAGAAATGATGTCTTTATAGCCTCAGTACATGGCACAGCATTATATATGGCATATAACTTAAATACTCTTTTACCACAAGAGTGAGTAAGTAATTGTATGACCTATTTAACTGTGGTCTATAGCTCTTCATTATTGACAGACAAGGAGTATGACTTGAATTAATCGACCATTTGAAAAATATAAAATGAGTGTCTATTGGGAATGTCACAAACTGTATTAAGTATTAGGAAGTCACTGGTGGGCAAGACGGCCTTGATGCCTGCCCTCCCTGGGCATATAGTCTGTGATATGATAAATATTCCATCCAGAGAGACATGTGATGTTAAGGGAATGCCTGGTGCTAAGCAGAATCCAACACAGCCTAGGCTTTCTGGAAAAGCCTCCCAGAGGCAGCGACATTTAAAAGATGTCCTGAATGATAAAATAAATCATCAAAGTAAAAAGAAAATGGGAGATGGCAGAGGAAATAGCAAGCACAGAGACTGGTGGGGAAAATGAGCATGCCTCAGTTAAGGAACTAGAAAAAAATCCAGTGTGGCTTGAACATAGATGAGGGAAATGAAAGATGGAGCTGAGGTGGGAGTTGAGAGTCAGATCATGTTAAAGACTTTGGACTTGACCCTATGGGTGCTAGGAGCCTTTTAAAGGTTGTTTTTTTTAATAGATGTATAAGCAGATCTGTATTTAGAATATTCACTAGGAAAAGTGGAGAATGAAATAAAGGAGAATAAGAAAGGAGTCAAGGAGATTAGTTAAAAGGCTGTTGCTATAGTCCAGGAGGAAGCTGATGATAGCCTAAAGTAGACTACTATGGATGAAATTGAAGTTGGAATTAGAGAACTATGTAGGAGAAAGAATAGAGAGAAAATAGTATTGGACTGTAAAATTCACAAAATTAGTACCTGGACTTGGAAAATACAAGGATACTAGAATCAGGCAGACTTGGTTCAAGTTTTGGCTTTTGTTTTAGGGGTGACTTGAGCCAAGTTATTTAGCCCTTTCAAGACCAGTTTTCTTATCTACAAAACGGTAATTGTAGCTGGCTTGTGGAAGCTGGGGAGAAGGTGACTTCACTAAGAGAATATAGACAAACCAAGTAACACAGTGTTTCCTTCATAGGAGGTACTCAGGAGTCTTATTTCTTTCCTCCACTTGTGAGCAAATGTTATCATCGGGACAGGCATCATTGCTCTAACAAAATCATACCTTGATATGATTTTTTATTGGGAGTATTTCTGGAGAATAGAAATATTGCATGATGACAGATTTGTATGCACAATTAAGGAGGCCGAGTGCTATTGTCAGACACATTGACATAAGACAGGAAAGAAGAATGGAAGAGAAAAGGAAAGCACAGAAAGGGGAGATGGAAAAATAGGGAAATGAAAAGAAAAAGTATGAACCTAAAGGGTGCATAAAATTTATCACTTAGTTGTTTTCTTAAATTCCATCATCACTTTATGCAAGAAGAGGATTTGCTTTGGGGAAGACTGAAGATTTGCAAGGGTGCAACTTACAAAAAAACAAAACAAAAACACATTCTCTAGTGCAACTCTTTTATGGCCCAACCCATATGGAGCCCATGCTTACATTTGAAAGGTTATTTCCAGCATTTATTTATCACTCCAGTGAAATGTTAATCCCACATAAATTTTTCAGTTTTAAGTTTCGGATGAGTAGTTTAAACCTTATAGCAAAATAGTGCAATTACCCGTGACCACATTCATTTTTTTATTCTTGTAATGAACTGTGGCTTTTCTTTTGGTGAACTTCATTGGACTCTGTCCCTCTCTGTTTGCCCTCTGTCTTGTGTAGCTTCAAATTTTCCTGACTATACTGGATCCATGCTGTTCTAGCATTTCTCTCTCTGAGAGATGTTTAGATCTCCAGCATTCCATAAAAATCCAGCTTGGCCTATTAAGTTCAGGAAGGCACATGATCTAGAATCAGGGTGCTTCTGCTCCCCAAGCCTGCTGAACACATGAGCCACACTGGTTCACATAGCCTTCCTTAGGAGCTTGATCTGAACCATAAAAAATAGTTTCTCGTTTCAATGGGGTTATGAGCTGAAAGAACAAGTCCACCACAAGAAGAGTTTCCTACTTGAAACTGAAGCCAACAGGGAAGAAAGTAGACCCGAGAAATAGAGAGTAAGACCTGATGCTATATATTGAGCACCTGGATCCAGAGACACCGGAATCCATCAATCCTGCCGATGGATGTACCTGAGAGTAGCTTTACTGTATCCTAGTCCTTGGAAATAAATCCTGCCCCTTCCCGCTCTAGTGTACTTATCTTGCAAATCTCTGTCAACTGCATTATGCATATGAGAAGTGGCATTTGTTTTTTTTATTATCCCTTGGTTGGAGCTCACTCAGGCTTGGAGGCATTATGCATATGAGGAGTGGCATTTGTTTTTTTATTATCCCTTGGTTGGAGCTCACTCAGGCTTTTCCTGCATACTGGTTTCCATATCCAATATGTAAAATAGAATCTTTCCAAATCACATCCTCTCTCTGCTTTAGTGTGGGTTTGCCTGTTGCTCACCCTGCAATTTCTCCTCAGCTTCCCAATACCCTCCCACTGGCCCCTGGTGGAGCATCTCCATGGAACAGTATCCTCTCATTGGTTTAGTGAGCAGCTGGATTTCCTAAGCAGACCTTTTGGTCATGAGCAACTGTATGAACTCCAGTGACTCATACACTCATAATTATGTGCACATAGGGGCCCTCCAACCTGCATTTGTTGTTTCACCTCCTGTTGTGTTTAAGTCATAAAGAGGACGTTTCCCCATTTTCTGAACCAAAAGCAACCTGCTTGGGGCAGCCTTTGAGCATCCCTTTGGCAAGTTTCTGTTTTCCCTGGCCCACCGATACTTCTGGCTTTCAACCAAGGTTTAACCATAAGACTCCCATCAGAGTCCTTAAAGGAGAAAGGTTACCAGCATGAGTACACTATATTAATAAATGAAACCCAACCTTTTAAAAATTACACTGTCAGAAAAACCCATTAGGCTGTAAAAGAGTTGAAGTAAACATTAGATTTTAATATCTACTGCTGCTTAGATTTTTCTGAACTGAAAAATCCCTGGTGAGCACTTAAAACTTCATTACTCCACTGAAAGGTTGTGAAAGGCTATTTAAAGGTTTTCAATTTTGTTGAAGTCTAGAGGTTATTACAGCTGGAAAGAATACAAACCCTAATATTACAAGGAATGAAAGGAACGAAATTTATGTTCTCATCTTCCCTGCAGTTTAATCCAGGTCTATTAGATTCATCGGTAAAAATTAGGGCAGGTTGAAAACTTTCCTACAGGTTTGATGAAAAAATAATATTTGGACACTATGAAAAGTATTGCTGTCTGCATCCCACTCAAGGTAATGCTTTATCTCCCAGTTCTCTGGTCAGAAGTTATTTCAAATCAACCTCTGCTTAAAGCCCTTAAACAGTTTCAAAACTAAAAAAAACTTAGAGCAAAGCAAACTCACAGATACAAAAACTTGGTGGTTATGTTTTATTTTCATGACTTTAAAAAGAAGGGATCCTATTTTTCATAATGGAAAGAATTTGTGTCTCAATTTTCGTTTTTCTCTTTTTGATTTTATGTAACCAGGTAGTGTTAGATACTTCATATGTCTCCCATTCTTATTTCAAAGACCGTCTTGACTCTCTTCAGTCAGTCTCCATACAGTGAAATGGCTTTGAGCTTAATATATTGTTATTATCCATATGTCCTTCCAACCATTCATCCATCAACCATAACAAGTATGGTTGGCTCTGTGCTTGGTGCTAGGGAGTCATAGAAAGATTGCCAATGATTGTGAGGTGAACAATTTAACAAATTGTTACATAGCATGAAGAATATTATTCTGGTTGATGTTGAAGGTGTACCCAAGAAGCAGTGAGCTCTCAGAGGAAAAACCTAACTTTATGGGCCGATAGGAAGTTTTATTTGAGGAGGAGATAGTTGAATGGGGGTTTTAAAGGATGAGTTATGGAGCAAATGGGACAAAGAGAACATGGTAAAGGAAATGTTATACCCAGAAAGGCACACTGGTATATGAAAATACAGTATCTAATTCCGGTTCAGGGTGGGTTGCTGTGGAGACTTAGCATGAGATGAGTCTGGAAAAGTAGTCTGAGATGAATGGTGAAAGACTATTGTTGAGAGGTATATAGGGTGGGGCAAAAGTAGCTTTACAGTTGTGAATACACAAAACAGTTTATTCTTATATTACAGTTGTTCCTACAAAAAATAATACAAAAATTAATAGTAATAATATAAGAATAAACTGTTTTGTGTACTCACAACTGTAAACCTACTTTCGCCGCAGCCTGTATTTTATTTGGTTAGGAAATTTTATAATTTCTTAATTGTTAAAGTTATGATACATACTTGTTGTAAAAAATTGAAAATTTAGAGAAGTTTAAAGGGAAAAAATTGAAAATCATTCATAATCTCATCATGCACTGAAAATCATTGCTGATATTTTGGTGTATTTCTTTTTTTAAATATATTTTTATTGATTTCAGAGAAGAAGGGAGAGGGAGAGAGAGATGGAAACATCAATTATGAAAGAGAATCATTGTTTGGCTGCATCCTGCACGTTCCCCACTGGGGATCGAGCCTGCAACCCGGCATATGCCCTGACCAGGAATCGAACTATGACCACCTGGTTCATAGGTCTACGCTCAATTACTGAGCCATGCTGGCCAGGTGATATATTTATTTACAGTTGTTTTCTTTCATGCTTTAAAAAATATTTATTTTTAGTGTAGTTGAAATCAAATAATACATACAATTCTATATATTACTTTTGAAAATAACATACATAATACTATATTATCCTTTCTTCATAATCATATTAATGGTTACATTATAATGTACCACAATGAATAAAAAGGTGTCTTAGTTGGTGGATTTAAAAAAAAAGTTTGACTATAAACACTGCTGTGATTTTTTTCATAAATATTTTTATAATTTTTGGATTTTCCTAGGTTTTGTTGTCAGATAATGTATGGGAGGTGCTTATCACAGTAGTTGGCTCATACATGAGCAATTATTGTAATAATTGGGACTTGGGTATAAAAGTAAAAATGCTTTTAAGGTTCTAGATATACATTTTTTTCAAAATTATTTTGATGACTTATTCCATAAGAGATAATATGAGAGTCCATCTTTCATTTTATCTTCACCTACAGTAAATGTTATCACAAAAACAGCTTTGCTAATTTGATAGTAAAACATAGTATGCCACTGTTTTAATTCATATTTCTTTGAATACCAGTGATGTCAAATATAAATTCAATGTTTATTGACCTTTTACGTTTCCTGTTCTGTTTTCATGTTCTTTGACCATTGTTTGCAAAGTGTTTGAAAAGCCTTACTAGAAAATTGGGACATTATCCAATTGGCAATGGAGAGGCACTGAAGCTTTTAAAGTTTTTGCAGTTATACAAAAGTGACCATCTCAGCAAAATCATTAATTGCTCTTTGATTATTAGCTCCATAATAACACTATTCACATATGGTTTTAAGAGACATGATGATAATAAAAAATAATAACATGAAAATAATAATAGTTGCTAGTTATTACATGCCTAGTATGTCCCAGAATTTTCTAGGCATTTTCAATATTATTTTAATTAATCCTCACCACACTATAAAGTAGATATTATAATCTCTGCACCATATCTTGAACGAATTTTCTAGGCATTTTCAATATTATTTTAATTCTCACCACACAATAAAGTAGATATTATAATCTCTGCACCATATCTTGAAGTTTAGAATTACCCATTATTCATATTTCTCCCCTCCTCATTCTATCCATTAGAGAGCTAATACAAGAGATGCCATTATCCTGTAATAAAATGTCTAGACAACTTTAAGAATATATCTGGGATCTGCCATATGACATAGTTAACATATATAACATATATAAAATATAAACAATTTTCACTCTGTTTATACATAACTGCACAAATGGATTTAAAAATGTTATTACTATTGAGTCTATTTCATTAAGAGAGATAATTTACAGACTGACAAATCTCAGAGGGAAATGGGGCAGAGGGGAGAATAACCAAAGAGCGTATATGCATATATGCATACCCCCTGGACACAGACAATAGTGCAGTGAAGGCCTGGGAGAGGGCAGGGGTGGGGTGAGGGTGTCAATGGGGGAAAAAGGGGACATCTGTAATACTTTCAACAATAAAGGTAATTTTTTTTTTTTATAAAAAGAAAGGTGATTTAACAAATGACCTTTTTTGTAAATCTTTGTAAAGTCATTAGGTAATTAGGCTGTTTTGGTATGGGGAACCTCTACAATTTCCCCCAAGAAATTTCTTCTCAGTTTTAAGAAAGATTTTATGGAATGTGTCCAATTTTAAGAAAGGCTGGACCTTGTTTAAATCAAGCAATGCAAAAAAGGAGAGGGGCTCAAAAGCTGGCTTTGAATTATGGTTCATTCTTCAGCATCTAATAATTTTTTTATTAAAATATATATTGGTTCCTGTTAGGGGTTATGTATTAGTATATTTCTGAAAATTGTCTTCATAGAGTAGGAGATAAACACAAAAAATCCAACAATTTCTTTAGAATTTTAAATTGTAATAAATGTTGCAAGAAAAACTACAAGCAGACCTAAAGGAGTAGTAGTAGAGAAAACAGCTCCGAGGAAGTGGTGTTTAGCCTGAGTTTTGAAGGACAAGTTGGAAATATCTTGGCACATGTTGGGGAGAAGATGTTCTAGGGAGAGTTCCAGAAGCAGAAAAAATGTGGAGGGTTTGAGGAACTGAAAAGGTCAGTGTAGTTGGAACCCAGGTTAGTGGGGAATAAAATAGAGAGTTGGAATATAAGCATAACTAATGGACATAAGACACTGGGGGGTAAGGGAGGCCAGGGGATTGTCAAGGGCGGGGAAAAAAAGGACACATATGTAATACCCTTTGTAATACTTTTAGCAAAAAAAACCCACAAAAATAAATAAATTAATTAATTAAAAAAAAGAAAGAAAGAGTTTATATGAACCCTTGTCAGATGTTAACATTTCTGTATGTCTGGGGAAGTCATGTGAATCAGTCACAGTCAGTGAGACACAAAGTAAAGTCAGCAAGGATCTGTCTGAGGGAGCTTACACTCCTGGTAAAAAGCTGGAGCAGTCAGAGATGCCTTTTTAATTCTTTGCCTCTTTCCCTTCTCTCATACTCTATAGTGTAAGGATGTGAGTTGTAGCTGCAGTGGCCATCCCTTAGCCATAATGGAAGCCACTGATAACAACACACTGTTGATGGCAGGAAAGAAAGGCAGAAAAAGCCATTTCCTGATGACATCACAAAGGTACTGTATCTGCTAGCTCTTGCTGAGTAACAAACCACCCCCATACTTAATAGCTTAAAACAAGAACCATTTATTTAACTCAGGATTCTATAGGTGGCAATTTGACCTGGGCTCAACTGTGTGGGTCTTTCAGAGTCAGCTTGTCTGACTCATGCATCGGTGGTTACCTGCTGGGTCAGTGGAGAGTTGGTTGGTGTACAGACGTGGGAAGAGTGAGTGTACAGCTGGGATGGTCCATTTCTACTCCACATGGTCTGCCATCCTTCAGTAAGTTAGTCCAAGCTTATTCATGGGGTGGATAATTACAGTTCAAGAGTAAAGGTAGAAGTGTTCCAAGTCTCTTGAAGCCTACTCTCAAAGCTTGTTCGATATTGCTTCTGCTGTATTCTCTTAGCTCAAGAAAGAGGCAAGGCAGTCCAGATGCAAGAGATAAAAATAGGCTCAGCCTCTTGATGGGAGGAGCTAACAAGAATTGTGGTCATGCCCTGTCTGGGTGGCTCAGTTGGTTGGAGCATCGTCCCATACACCAAAAGGTTGCAGATTCAATTCCCGGTCAGAGCACCTCCCTAGATTGTAGGTTCAATTCCCGGAGGGCACAATGATCAATGTTTCTCTCTCATATCAATGGTCCTCTCTCTCTCTTCCTTCCTCTCTTTCTAAAATAAATAAAAACATATCCTTGGGTGAGGATTACAAAAAAGGAAATCTGGCCATTTTTTCCCCATCTTGCTATGTAACCAATACATATCTGTATGGTTTAAACTACTACTAGGCAGTTTTTATGTTCCTTTCCAGTTACCAATGCATTCTAACTGATTTGACCTGCCCTCTAGCTGACCCTCAGGCTGAGGAAGCAGCCTTTACTCTAGACAAAATTACAAGTTAAACTCTTTAATTTTCAGGACAAAAACAACCTGCCTGCTACTTGGAGTGGTGGTATGCTGAGAAAATTATTCTCCTTTCAATCAACACCCCAGAAAATCTGCATTTCTGGGGCTTATGAGTGATTTCCACTTTTAATTGTCTTCCACACAGCTCCTGTCAGCGATGAGCTGAGACAGTTACCACCCCACAGGGATTACCGGTTAAATCTTAAACCTCGATTTATTCTGCCTTATTTTCCAGGTAGCTGTTTGCATGTTGGTCTCCCCTTTAGATAGTAAAGGCAGGATGACAAAAACTGTGTTGCCTGCATTTTTCCTCCATTATCTTCTTCTTACTCACATACCTTTCCCATCTCCAGTGCCTATCACTCTGTCTGGCAGGAGCAGGTATGCAGAGTTCTGATTAATTGAATAACAGGATAAATGCTGATAACATATTAAATAATCTCACTCCCTAAAGAATCATTTGGCTAACAAGTATATACTATTAAAAACCAACTATTCTAAGGAAAGGTAAAGCTCTGAGTAATTTATGTCTCATCATGAGTGTTTTAACCTTGTTTCTAGCCTCTGTAAACTTGATGTTTTAGCATCCCTCCTATAGGCATATGTTGGACACACCTTATTCTGTACAGCCTGATAATATGCTCAAGGACAGTGCTTTGACCTCCCCCTCTAGAGAAGTCCTCCACCTGGGGGTATGCTTTTTAAATAAAAACCAATCAATCCAGAGTCCATAACCCCAGTCACCTTCCTTATTAGGCTCTCATACTCTGAGCCACTACCCACCTGCTCTAATCACCCCAGCGGCAGGTACTAGATAACCAGGGACAGTGACTATACTCCCCTCTCTGCCTTGTGACCTACCCTGATGCTTTTCCATGCGGCTCCCCTACAGCATGGTGTTGAGCTGTACTCCCTCTCTTGGGAATCTGTGACTATAATAAAATATCTTTTCAACAACAGTCATCTCCTGATCTGTGGGCCCTCCATTATCTAAATAATAATAAAACCTATTCAGACAGAGTGGATTGTTACATATCTGGCCAGTGCCCAACCAGAGTCTAAAGTAAAGAAATAAATGTTTTCTTTTTTCCTTAGGGTGACTGGAAATGGAGAAAGTTTTAAGAAAAATAGAATTGATGAGCTGTTAGAGAAAGAAGGAAAACCAATAGTTGTCAGCAAATTGAGGAGCTGGATAAGAGCCCTAGGCACTTGGAGTGAGGGAGTGGAAACACAAAAGGGAACAGAAAGGGAGAGGGGAAAATGTAAAGCAATTTGACCATTTTGCCATTATGTCTTAAAATACTTGCTGAACATATGAATTGAAGTTGGGAGGACCTTGTTTTCTTCATTTCTCCTTCCTGACTTAAAAAGCTTCCTCAAGCAATTCTCATGTGTGGCTAAGGTTGAGAACCACTGTACTGGAGCCTTCCTATATGAAGTTGGGTCCTTAGACCAACATCCTTGGGACCACCAAGGAGACATGGTGTCCTGGGCCAGCTTGCACAAGCTTAAAACAGCCGACTGTGCACATCTCTTTCCAACTATATATTTATTGACATCCTGTTGATAGTCTGAAATAGGCCATGGCGGGATTGATGTTGATGGTGGTGGTAGTGGTGGTATATACTCCATAGGAATTAGCAAATGCTCTTCTGACCGCTGGCCCCAGAGCCAATTATGAAATATTAAGCAGCATAACACTTCTTAGGGATTTATAAGAAATATAGTCTCTCTGGCTCTACCTCAAATTCATTGAGTCAAAGTCAAGGCTTAATAAGACGCCCAAGAGATTCACATGCATATTAAAGTAAGAGGAGCAACGATAAAATCCAAACTCTTGATATGGCATTCAAGGACCACAAAATGCATCTTTCTATCCTGTCGCTGCCCCTCTCAGGTCACATTGTATCCCTCACTAAAAGCCCCCAAAGAATCCTTGGTTCTCATACCTCCCCAGGCTTTTCCCTTAGCCTGGAAAACCCATTTCTATCTTTCTACCTTTCACTGCTAAAATCAAATGCCATTTCTTCCAACTGTGCAAGCAGAAGTAAGTTTCTGCTTTTTTGCACCCCAACTTGTCACATAGAGCTATCTTAGGGTAATCCTTGTATTTTATGGTCATAGTCTATTTACAATCAATCTCCATGGCTTTCAAGGTTCCCCAAAGGTAGGCACCATGAATTCATCTTGGAAACCCTACACACTAGCATATTGTAGGTGTTTAGCAAATATTTGTTAACTCTAGAAATTGCTTCACTGAGGACATGCAATCCAAAAGTTCTGAAAAATCCGGTCAGTTCTGATAAATATGCATCTGGGACAAATGTGAAAACCTCAGGAACAGGCGTGAATGACAAAAAAGGAAGGGCCTTTTTTTCCTTCCTATGGTTTGTGCCTAAGTACTTAGGAATAGCTGAAAATTAAAGGCTATTGCTGCTTGTTTTGTTGAATAATACATTTGCAAACTGTAAAACTGCATGTCTATTTTATTTACCAGCACAAATGCCCATTTGCTCACACACATAGCTGTTTGCAAGCAAATTTTGTTCCCATGCAAAACAAATGTAAATTTGGCATTAAACAAGTGCCAATTATTTCCTGAATGTGGAAGGGAAAGGCAGGGTGATTTAACAGAGAGAGAGGCTCTGGACGAGGAAGCAAGGAAGGCAGCCTAGCTCAGCTGCACGGGGCTTTTTCATAACAACGAGTGAATGTTTAATCTGCTTAATTAGGTGGGCATTCACTGCCTACGAGCAGGGACCCGGGGTTCCATGTCATTTTCTGTCTCTATGAGATGGCTGCCATGACCTTCGGCAGTCTCCTCTGCTTGCTGCTGAAAAATAGGCAGCTAATTTGGGCTTGTTCTCATGTTTTTTTCATGCGGTAGAGAGAATTCGTTTGATAAGCCCCGTGTCAGTTTTTATTGTGAGGCCTGATTACTGTGATTAATTTTCATACTACCAGTTACCATTTATGAAGGACCCACTAGGTGCCCAGCGCCAGGCTGTGGAGCTTCAAGCTCCCTGTCTCCGTGGAAGTTTAACCCTCACTACAACCCGGTAAGGGTGAGGTGGTATTGGCCCTATTTTGCAAATCAGGAAACTGAGGCTCAGCTTCAAGCCATGCATGGGCAAGAGGCAGAATTGCACATCAAGTCTATTTTCCCTAACCACCCCTCGTGCCCATTTTTCTCCACTGTGTCACACACCCTCATTTTAATAAAAACTGCCTGATTAATTCTTTCCACTGGTTGCCTGTAACAGCAGCTGTTCTAGGCAATTATTTCTTTCTTATAGCTGCCTTAAAGGAAAGAAATAAAGTCTACTTTCCTGTCACCTTTACCTGCCTTTATCCTTACCTCTCTTCCCTCCTCAGCCTCACCTTCCTGGGCTCCCACTCTGCTTCCCAGTGCAAGTCTGTAGTCCTTTCTCCTCTGGGCATGTACCACTTCCTCCTTGAGACCCCAGCTTGCACTGAGCTTATACAAAGCACCCTCCCTTCCTCCCTGCCCCTCCAATATTCCAAGTATTGCAGGTAACAATAGCAAATGTGATGAACTATTTCCTGCTTAGGTTCCAATGGGTTTCAAATGAGTTACTTTTAGTTCTATAAATTCTTATGCATTCAACAAAAATGTAATGAGTGCTAATTGGGTGCCAGGTACTGTGATAGGCTCTAGATATTCAGCAGTCAATAACACAGTCCCTACCCTCATGGAGCATTCCTGAGTACTTACTATCCACTGGGCACTGTTCTGGGATCCAAAGGTACAAATAGCATTGATACTTGGGTGTCCACAGACAATTGGAAGCTCATAGTTTAACCTCCACAAGTAGAAAATGTTAATAGTGTTTATTTAGCATTTATTATATATAAAACACTCTCTTAAGTCCTATAAATAATATGTTAACTAAATTTAACGACTTACCACATAGCGTTAGACACTAGCATTATCCTAATTTTGTAAAAGAGGAAACTTGTGACAGAGAGAAGTAAAGTGACTTTGCAGCTACACAACTAGTGAATGGTAGTGATGAGGTTAAACACAGGAAATCTGAATTCAGAGCTGAAATTCCTCATTCCACTATCAATCTCTCTCAAAGATCTTAATGTGGAAAGCTTTTCATGGGTAAAAATGTCCTCTGTAGATGTATTTATAAGAACAGGAAGTTGGTGATCACCAACATGTTTAACCATAGGAGAATGTTAAGTAAATGCTCATGCACTAAAATCTTAAAAAATCTCAATAATCACTTGGAAGCTCAATACCAACTACCTCCTTTTCCCCAGTGCCAGCCTCTGCAGATACCTGGCAATACCTCCTCAAAGCAGAGTCATGCCAGATATCAGATTGTTATTATCTATATATGCTCCTACTTGTGTTCTCTCTGCAGTTTCAACTATTTTTTTATTCTTGTTTTTTTCCCTCATAGATAAACACTCCCACGAATATATAAACTGTACATAATTTGAGATGTTTAAACACAAAGCTGAACATAATTGGTGATATTGTAAATTTTGGACTCACAAAGAACATGCTAAGGTGCCAGAACAAGATAGTTTCCCTGACCTTTCTTCCACTTAATTACATAGGTTTCCATGGTAATGAGGAGAAGGGGCAGGAAAGAGACTATAGAAGACTCTAGTGTTCAGGCTTACACAGTCTTGAAGAGTTTCTTTAAGTCAGGCTTGAACTGAATATTGCCTTCTATCAATGGCCTAGGATTACTCTGGCCAATCTCTTTTATGTTATCCCACAAATAATGGAGAGACAGAAAAAAAAAAGGAAGAAAAAGTGAGATCCATGCCAGAAATACCAGAAAATGGAACATGATGGGTCTTTCTGCAGTATTTATTAGGACAACAATACCATAAAAGAGTAAATTTCCATGACACAAATTAAAGTGAAAATAGTGGAATAAAAAATTATGTAGGATAAGGCAAAGGCTAGATTTGCCTTCATCCTGCAAGTTTATTGGATTTTATAATGTACATTTCATACTTGTTCTGATTGAGAACTTGATCCAAGGGCTCTAACCTGTCTCTTCTTTGCCTCTTTTCTAACTTTCATATATATATTTGTATCTGAAAATGACTTTAAGTCTATTTTAAGGAAAAGTAGGGTATACATAAATTAACTCAATATTATTTTGATAGCTCTTACTTTCTCTCTCACCTTAACTCTGTTCTGTGCTTTAGTCATTTTCCTCTTCTAAGTAGAAGTTTGGCTTTCTCAGGACTGGAGATTTTTGTTGTTGTTTTTGGCAGAAGGTAAACAATTAGGAGTTTAAGCAAAGAAAATGCTTACATTGCTTGCCATTTGGTGTCAAGCTTCAGGTGAAGTCTAAGGGGGGTGGCGGGGGGAGGCGGAGGAGAAGAGCAGTGCAGGAGAGCTGGTGGCCCAAACGGGGCAAAGGCTGGAAAAATGAGCCTGGTGTCTGTGTCCTAACAGCAGGACCAATTAGCCAAAACTGGCTGAGGGCTAGAGTCAGAGCTCAGGTTGGGAATTGCAAAATTGAAAGTCAGGTAGCCAAGTTAGCTAAGAGTAAACAATAAAGAAAGTGAATTCAAAAGGCAAGACCCTGTGAATTAGAGAGAAGGTGCTAGAAAGGAAAAGGCAAAGTTTCCTGGGGTTCTTTATGATGGTAACTGTATTGGCTTACAATTTCCCCTCACCATAGTGGTCCCACTTTTCCTATTTCTTGGGACCTCATGTGCAGCTGGTAACATCATACAGCTGAGCT
Organism: Myotis brandtii; assembly: GCF_000412655.1. NCBI lineage: Eukaryota > Metazoa > Chordata > Mammalia > Chiroptera > Vespertilionidae > Myotis > Myotis brandtii. Next base: position 2,559,383 of record NW_005370777.1, read on the forward strand.
TTAGTTTACTGGGACTGTGACTTCTCCCTTTTGTCTTTCTATGGCTTCCATAGATTCCTCCTTGAGAAACATTTTGATTCTTAGCCAGTGGTAGATTCTATTTTATGGAAGTACTAGAGGCCCAATGCACGAAATTTGTACAAGGGGCTCGGCCCTCATAGCCCTGGCTGCCTCGACCGGCCCTCACAGCTCCAGCTTTATCTGGAAAGTTGTCTGGACGGTCGTCCAAAAGGTCTTCCAATGGTCGTCCAAAAGGTCGTTCTGCTGTTCAGTCTAATTAACATATTAGCTCTTTATTATATATGATGATACTCTTTGTGTACTCCATCTCCTGGAGTCGCTAGTATGGACTGATTCTTCCAAATGGGATCCAAGTTAGCTCTTTTTCTCTCCTTTGCCCCTGTGGATGGCACATGAAAGCACACATTGAAAAGGAGTACTTTTCATCCCCAAACAGGCCTCAAGCAATTTCTGTGAAATGGTTGTCATTTTATAGCAAAAGGGCCCAACATCACTCATAATATTAATAAAATCATTATGCAAAGCAATGTCTTTTCAAGTCGACTGATAGTTTTCTCTTTTCTTTTAGACATCAAAATGAACCATTTTCTACTACGTATTTTAAAACATACCACCCACCAGGTCTTCACTGAAAATTTTAAAAGCATATGCATTTGAGTACCTGATGGAAACATCAAGCGTCGATGTTTGTTCATTCATTGTTCATTCATTGATTCATACACCCAAGAGACACCCCTTAGTGAGAACTATGATGGTATGGGCACTGGATCAACTCCTTCATAATTCATTAAATACTAAAAAGCTACTATGCCAGTCACCATCCTAGGGCCCATGAATCAAAAGACCATCCTGTATACAGTAACTTCATAGGGGAAGAACAAATAAGTAGAATTAAAGTTACAATGGGGACCTAATTTCTGGGACATAACCCAGAAATGGACAGTAATTTCTGGGTTATGAAAGAGACCAGGCTTTTGAAAGGGTTAGTTGTTGACTTAATTTCTGATAATTTGAAAAAAAAAAGTAACAACAATGAAGATTTTATTTATTTTTTTATTTTTATGACACCCCTTAGTGAGAACTATGATGGTATGGGAACTGCCATCAATTCCTCATAATTCATTAAATACTAAAAAGCTTCTATGCCAGTCACCATCCTAGGGCCCATGAATCAAAAGACCATCCTGTATACAGTAACTTTGTAGGGGAAGAACAAATAAGTTGAATTAAAGTTACAATGGGGACCTAAAGGCAGAAATGGACAGTAATTTCTGGGTTATGAAAGAGACCAGGCTTTTGAAAGGGTTAGTTGTTGACTTAATTTCTGATAATTTGAAAAAAAAAAGTAATTATGCTAAGTGAAATAAGCCAGTCAATGAAGGAAAAATACCACATGATCTCACTCATTCATGGATAACAATGAAGATTTTAGATTTTAGTAAGGGAGAACCAAAAAATTAAAGAAAACTTGCCCTTGAGCAACCAAGTTATTATTCCAGCAGAAAAATGAAGCCATTGCCAGAGCATAAGTGCTGTCAGACAAAAGGTACTGGAGGTGATACAATGGGGAGAGAATCTATCTGAAGGTATGGTCAGGGAAGCAGATTTTCTGAGAAGGGACTCTAGTAACTAAGAAAAAAGTCACTGCCTCCCTACAGCAGGGAACCATTGATTACATTAAGTAGCTAATAGATTAACAGAATTATTAATTTATTATGGCATCTGGAGGCCATTTTAATACCAGATCATCATCACCTTGATCCAACTTCTTAGGAAGGCTCCATCATTGTTTTTAAGTCAGGGGAAACAGCCTAAGTGCCCATCAGCAGATGAGTGGATTAAAAAACTGTGGTACATCTACACAATGGAATACTATGCTGCGGTATAAAAGAAGGAATTCTTACCATTTGCAACAGCATGGATGGAACTGGAGAGCATTATGCTAAGTGAAATAAGCCAGTCAGAGAAAGATCAATATCACATGATCTCACTCATTTGTGGAATATAATGAACAACATAAACTGATGAACAAAAACAGATCCAGAGACAGAGAAGCATCATTAGACCCTCAAACCTCAGAGGGAAGGTGGGGGAGGGTAGGAGTAAGGGGAAGAGATCAACCAAAGGACTTGTACGCATGCATATAAGCATAACCAATGGACACAGACACCGGGGGATGAGGGCATGAGTGTGGGGGGGGGTTGTGGGGAAATGGGGGGACAAGGACACATATGTAATACCTCAATAAATAAAGAAAAAATTAAAAACAAACAAACAAACAAACAAAAAACCCTGACAGCACCTTCCTTAGGTAGGAAAGTTGGTCATCCTTAAAACCCCGACAGCACCTTCCTTAGGTAGGAAAGTTGGTCATCCTTATCCATAACAGGGTGCTTTTAACATGTTGCCCATATCCAATGACATGGAAAGTACAATGGAGTAGACTAGGGCCTTTAAGGCCAGGTGTATTTTTTAAGATTTGATGTCTGCATGATGTGTCTTTGCCTTTTTTACTCTCTGATGAATCCTCCAGACTTTAACAATCTCTGGTACCAGAGTCACTCAAAAAATTTTTTGTTAAATTGAATTGAACTAAGGGATGTAACATAAGAGCATAGATACACCATGTTTTGAGCCAGACTAATTAGATTTAAATCATAGGTCTACTGCAAACCGGCTTTCATTTTATCTTCTTTAAAATGGGGACATTTGGGTTGTTGTGAAGATGTGATGATTAAAATATATTGAAACCACTAAAGCCAAGGGCTGGCATGTACAATGCTATGCCTAGCATGTATTTGTGATGATTACTATTGCTCATGTCTCTTAAGCAGTGGCAAGTCCTGAGCCTGTGATTCTGGGACATAACTTTATATACACCTGTGGGTCTCAGGGCAACTGGGCTCCAGCACAACTTTCCTCAAATACACTTCCTGCTGCACTTCCAGTTCTCCAAGCCACTGCAATTGCTTTCCATCTCCATCACTTTTCTGACATTGAATTTATTGAGGTTACTGCAACTTCCTAAATGCTAAATCTAAGGCTTCTTTTCAAACTTCATCCAACTTGACTCTCTGAAGCATTTAAAACTCTCAGCCATATTCTTCTCAAATTATTTATCTTCAGCATTTAGAATAGTATTCCTTCCTTGCTATCCTAAATTTTTGAACCTCCTTCTTGGTAACCTTTGCCAACTCCTCTTTCTATATTCCATTTATTAAAATAACCTGTTGGGGTAGCAACTAGTATTATCCCTATCTTGCATATGATGAAATGGAGACTTAAAGAGGTTTCTCACCGAAGGTCACACAGAAAGTGTCTTGGTTTGAATCCACATCAGTCTGACTTCAGTGTCTGCACCGATAGATTCTCTGTTATATCTTCAATTACATTGAACCAGATAATAAGGGATCTTGGAAACCATTCTAACAAAGACAATCTATATATATAAAAGCCTAAGTGACCATCTGACCATCCGACTGTCCGATCGGTAGCTATGATGCGCAATGACCATCAGAAGGCAGGCGGTCAATGCAGGAGCTGCTGAACTGCAGTGAATTGGCAGCTCTGGTTCTCAGGTGACACACCTGGAACCAGAGAGGAGGGAGCCCGATTCTGGGGTGCATCACCCGAGAACTGCCCTTTCGCAATCTGGGACCCCTTGGGGGATGTCGAAGAGCCGGTTTCAGCCCGATCCCCACAGGTTAGGCCAAGAGACCCCACCAGTGCATGAATCTGTGCACTGGGCCTCTAGTAAATTAATAATAACTAACACATAGTCCTTACACTGTGACAGACACAATTCTAAAGCTTCACATAGAGTGAGCTCTTTAATCTTCAAAGAGTTTGATGAGGTAAATACTATTATCTCATTTTACAAATAAGAAAATCAGGGTGCAATTTCTTAAGAATATTAAGCAATTGACCTTTACTCTGTTGGCCTTTAGAAGCTCAAAAATATCTTTAAGAAGGGGATTGACATGACCTTGTTGAATTTCTATAGAAACATAAATACAGAGGATAGATTGAGGGATGACTTTGGACACAGAAGTCTGTTAGTAGGCTGATAAGGACAGTCCAGATTAAAATGATGAAAGTCTGAGTAGAGATTGTGGGGGAGAATGATAGAAGGAAAGGACTGTCTGAAGTCATTCTCAGACATGGTCATCAAAATTTGGTGACTAGCCAGATGTAAGTGGTGGGAAGGAAAGGAAAGGTGTTGTTGAAGTTCTTTGCATGAAAGAATTTATAAATAGTGTTTGTTTAGCTTCATTTTAAAATTTGGGTATTTAGCCTCTCAAACTGGCCTTGTGCCCTATTAGTCTTAATTAACTGGGTTCATCTGGAGAAGCAGTTCCCCTGCCAATATGCCACTCGGCCTCTGCTGCTTTCTCCAGCTGACGCTTGCTGTGCAGCCACCTTTTCCCCACAGTCCCGTTCTGGCCCAGGGAAGAGCGTTTAGGATGCTGGCTCAGTGGCCACTCCACTATTGCTATTCAGTGACATGGATATTCCCCTTCTGCCGGACACCAGCTGCTGCCTTGCTGGGGACATAAGAATTTAAAACCTGTTCTTGCCTGCATCTTCAGCCCCTTTGCAGCATTGAACTCCTAGATTTGATACCCAACCCAACCCTCCCCACCCAACCTGCACTTTCTTGACTGATAATACAAGATTGCAACTCGTAGCTTCTGGCAAACATGGCTTTCTAGGGAATTCCTTCTTCTTGCCTTTTGAAATGGGTATCCAATTTTGGAAGTTAACAAGTATGTATTGGGCGTCCAGTAAGACCATGACAGACTCATGTGAGATACTGTGGATACAAAGATGAGTAAAGTATGTCCTGATCTTAAGGTTTTCCCAGGCTTTTAGGGAAGTAAAGGAATAAAGCAATAATTAAGATAGAGTATGATAAGTGCAATAGCGGGAAGTACAGGGTGTGCTGGGAGCACAGAGGAGGGATGCACGGTGATTAGCTGATATTGGTTGAGTAGTAGGGGGACTGTTGAGAAAAGCTTCCCAGAACACTTAGGCACCCAAGATGAGGCCATAATGATGAGGAGAAGTTGCTTGGGTAAGAGTGGAAGTGGTGGCACAGGGTAAATAAGGTAAAATAAGTTATGTCAGAATCAAGAAATAGTACTGCTACTTTAGAAACCAACAAACAATTTCATTGTAGAGTACAGGAGTCTGACGATGGGGACAGGTTTGGGGGAAATGCTGAGCTATGAGGCTGGGAGGGAGAAAAAGGTGAGAAATAACATTAATAGGCTTGAATATGATGATTTGGAGTTTAGAACTGACGCACATGATAACAGGAAGACCCCAACAGGGGTGTGGTGTGGCCAGACTTGCCTTTTAGAAGTTTTTCTGCTGCAATGTGGTTGAACTGAAAAAGTCCAGGTGAGGGCAGTGAAACGTGAAGCTATGGCAGCCAGCCAGCGAAGAGCTATGGAAAATCGTACAAAGGAAGGAGCATTGGGAAGAGCATAGAGGGAGCAGAGGCAAGGGATTTGTAAGGAGGTGGATTTGATGAGACTTGCTTATGGAAGAAAAATAGGAGAATAACAGTGTCTCTAGCTTACTGTATTTCTTGGGCAATAGAGCTTGATCCAATCTATGACAATAACTTCCAAGACATATATTCAAACACACTGTCACATTATCTCCTGACACATGGAAGTTAATTTCTTTTAAAATCCTTGTTTTGAATTTTCTTTTTGGACTAATGTCTTCCAATAATATTAATTATACCTTTGAATCAGGAAGGAGGTTATGTCATTGGCAAAAATCAATCATCCTGATAGTTTTTTATGGATTATCAGTGGCCACAGGAGCCCTTGTTTCTTACAATTCAGGGAACTGTTCAATGCACAGTGCTTTGAAAAGCACAGCTGTCTCCCTTGGGAGTGGATTATACAGGTTTTGACACATCTCTATGATGAGAAGAAATAATTCTAAAAGCCTATGAAATCTGCTCTCCAGCAAGACACCTATCAGCTAACTGGATAATCAGTCAGTATCCTTTTCTTACCCAATTGAAATGTCATCCATTCTTCAGATACTACCTAAAGTCCCCCCACATCCACAAAGCCATACCCAGCAACAGCAGCAGCCTTTGGTTCCTTCTTATCTCCCTTAGTGTCAGTACTATCATTTTGTCCATTTGTTTCATTCAAAGATTTATTGAACCCTATCATATGTCAGGTACTGGTATAGGCCTTGGGAATATAGCAAGGAATAGAAAAAAGTGCCTGCATTTGGTGGGAGAAAAAAGACAATGAGCAAGTCAAAAAATAAACACATCAAATAATTTTAGAGACTGGAATGATGTGAAGAAAATAAAAAAGAGGAAGTGTTATTGGCACTGGAAAGGGCTGGACAATGTAGACTGGTCAATATGGAAGTCTTAAATGATCAGAAATGGAAGCCAGTCATACCATTGCTTAGAGTTAATGCTTTCTGGACACAAAGCGTGAGGAAGGAACAAGTTTGGCTTGTCCAGTATAGATGAATGCTCCAGTGTGTCTGGAGCATAATTTTTATCCAGTTGACTTATTTTATTCTCTACTTTTCCATATTTGCACTCTGTGGGTTTCCAGGCTAATTGGATTATTTGCATACATATTGTTTCTTGCCAAAGTCCTACATTCCTCGAGGGCAAGAGTACATCATAGACCTCATCTGTTTTCCCCATAACTTCTAGCATAATGCTGGAAACATTACTAGGTGCTCAATAAATTCATCCTAAATTCAATTGAATTTTCAGTAATTGGATGGTTTTTTCACAATATAAAGAGGGAACAAAAGAAATATCTCCTGAACAACACCATGACACTATAGCAAAGGTTCACAAACAGATTATAAATTGTTCCACACAGATTTAAAGAATCAGTTTCATTTTAGTGATTGCCACCCTCCAATTTGTTAAAGAGCAATCTGAGTTTAGAAAGTCATTTTCCATGACAGCTGTCCACCTCTTTGAGAGAGACAGAAATTTGCCAAGATATGGCTTTGGTAATTACAAATGATTCTGGTTTATGCTGAAAGGCAAGAGCAGGGAAGAAAAGACAATTCATTTTCCGTATTTAACACCTAACTATCTGGGGTCAAAGTCAGGGAGAAGAGCATATCCTAGAACTCTAAGTCCAAGACAGAGCTGATGAGAGAGAGGGAATCTGTACAACAACAAGCAGAAAGAGAGGAGACACTGATGAATGAATGGATCCAGTGAATGGAGGAGATGATAAGTCAAGGTAGGCAGAGGCAGAGGTACAGTGAAAAATAACAGGAGAGTAATAGTATGAGGAGTGTAGTTAGACTCATAGCAGGTAAGTCTAGGTGCCCAGAGGATCATCTTGGAAGTAGAACTTTAGATGCCCAATTAGAGTCAAAGCATCATTTTTATCTGCATCCTTTGGCAGACTCAAGGATGCACATTCTGTTCAGACAGCTCCTAATGTGATGCTTTATTTCATGTCCTTGTCTATCTGATAAGGGACCACATTTCTCTGTTTCAAAGATCTTTATGGTTGTGACCCTGCTGCCATGGTGACACATAGGAGTGCGGCGCCGTTTAAAACTGCTCGCTCTCTAGAATCATGATCTGGAAGTTTCCCCTTCATTCATTCACCTCTTCTTTCTTTCACCTCTTTAGCCCAGGATTTTACCTGTATTGCCCCCATTCATTCATTAGTTCAACAAATATTTTAATAGCCTACTATAGATCAGATACTGTTCTTGGTGCTGAGAATATAGTGATCCAATAGACATAGTCCTATCCATAAAGGACAAGAATAAACAGTTCACAGAAAATAACAATGCATATAAATATGTAAAGTCCTTTACATAAGAAAGGAAACTACTTTACTAATAATCAGAGAATGCAAACAAAATACCTCACCGAGATACGATTTTCACTTTTCAGGTTGGCAAAACATTTACTGTTAGCCTGACTGTGAGAAAACAGCATTTTTACACATGGCTGTTGGAAGTGTAAATTAATACACTCCCTGTGGGAGGCAATTTGGTATTATCTATCAAAATTATAAATATATGTAGCCATTGAACCACCTAGGGGAATTTAGTCTATATCAATATTTGCATAGAGATAAAATAATGTATGTACAAAGTTATTTATTTAATAGGACAAACAGAAAACACCCAAATGTCCAATAAACTATGCTATAATTATATAATGTGGCTCTAAATCAAACAATCCCAATAATCTAAATCTCCAAAATAAGGACTTAATGTACTGCTGGTGAAGATCTACAATAGGAGAAGAGCAATAGACCCAAGGGTATATTTAACATGTGCCACTTTTGGCAAAAGAAAAAAGAAAAAAAGCTAAGAACATATATATTCGTATTTGCATGGGGAAGCTGGAAAGATAACCAAGAATTTAATAAATGTGGCTTTCTTCTAGAGAGGGGTAACTGACTGGATGATGGACTGCAATACTTTTTTTAAATACATTTTTTATTGTTGATAGTATTACAGATATCTCCCGTTTTCTCCCCTTCCCCCCTCTTTCCAATGCAATACTTTTAAATGCATATTAAAATTATTTGATTTTTTTTAAACAAGAAAGAATTATTTAATCAAAAATATACAGTCTCAGTCCTCTTGGCGCCTTTATAGTATAGTTGGAGAGACAGAAAATAAAGAGACAATTAAGTATATAACGTAATGTCTAATAATGATAATTAGTAAGAATGAAAAACAAAGTTCGGTAAAGAGATGAAGAGTGGCAAGAACTGCTATGTTAGATAATTGGTCAGGGAGGGCCACTCTGAGGAGGCAATGCTAAAAGAGGAAACTGAATGAACTAAAAGAGACCTACATAGATACTATGGGAAAGAGTGATCTGGGCAGAAGAAACAGCAGCTATCAATACCTTGTAGTAAGAGCACATCTGTTAACACTAGTGAAGGTAGAGCTCAGGACTATTGGACAGGAAGCCAGGGGCAAGGTTGTGTAGGACCTCGTGGGTGTTGGTGAGGGCTTTGGATTTTGTTTTCTGCCAGTTCTTCTAGTCCCTTCTCTGTTCGGGGTTTATTTGTCCTCCCCACCCCACCCCGCCAGGGTGCCATGATCAGCAGTAAAAATACTCCATTTCTTTTTGCTGCTCTCCTTGCCAATCTTCATCCTTGAACAAATCCCACGGCTTACTTCCTTTTCCCTGGTGGCTACAGAGGGGCCCTGTGCAATGCTTAGCCCTGCCACAAATCCATGGTCTTCATGTCCTGAGAGCCTTGCATGCCACAGAGGGCCTCAATGGTGCTTAAGAAAAGTTCACCAAATGCATTTCCCTCTTATATACTTTTCCAATATTGTAGACAAGCGGTTAGTTTCTTGATCGGGTGCAAGGGGATAAAACTTGTTTTGCAAGTGAATGAAACTGAAATAGATCACAGGGGGTAAAAATGACAACTGCATGGTGAAGTGTGTCTAATGATAACTTTTCAATGGCGTTGTCTTGATAAATGAGGTCCTTCATTTGTGCAGTCACTAGAAAAATGAAAAAAAAAGGCCTATTTTCTCTCCGTCTACTTTCAAAGGCACTGCCTTCTCATTATGAATAATCAAATACCACTCTGAAAGAAGGGCAAACTTCAAATGACTAACTTTTAGCTTTTAAGGCCGACTATTCAAGTGAAGAGTAAAATATTCCTTTTATAAAACTGCTGTTATGATTGCACTTGGATAATTTAATACTTTGAAAAATGGCAGTGTTCTTGTTCAATCTCTGGTTAACGAATCTGTGTGAGGAGTCTCCTTGCTGAGAACATTCCAAGGGTTTGTTTTTTAATGGTTTATTTCTCTTTTCTTTTTATATTTTTTGAAGGAGTTGATGAAATCAAGTAATTTATTATATATATGTATATGTACATATATATTTTATAAATGTTTCCCATTAAATATACAACACAAATTTCAGACAGAAACCACAGCAACCTAGTATAAAATTTATTTTGCACTAATAGGTACTCAATACATTTTTATTAAAGTAAATTAAATTCTAGTGTTCATTGTGCTTACATTGCAAAGATCAAAGTCCTTGGAATTAAATGTGCAGGTTGTTGTCACAGCTCTAACTACTGCAAAATATATAACCTCAAAGATACCTGCTGATGTTCAGTGGGTATTCCTCCTCCTCTTCCTGAGCCTAGTGAAAAGGGTTTTAACAGGACTAGGAGTACATAAATGTGAGACAAATATCACTGCTACTACTTAACCGAAAGTCCTAGTCAATGCTTTGAGGGTAAAAACAAGAAATAAAAGAAATGAGAACTGGAAGGAAATATTTTAAAAAATAAAACCTAAAAAACTATTAGCACTAAGAAGAGTTTAAAAAAATAGCTAAATACAACATCAAAGTATAAAAATTAATAGAAGTTTCTACAAAGGCATTAAGCAACCAGAAAATTTAATTGAAATAAAAACCATTCACAACAGCAACAGATACAAAGAATTTTAACATAAACATGAATACACAAGACTTTTATGGAGAACATCTTAAAACTTGGATAAAAGAGAGGGAAGATGTTCTGAATAAATAAAGAAATATTTATGCTCTTGGATGGTTTTATCCCTTAAGAAGATGTAAATTCTCCCCCAGATAAATTCACACATATGCAATCACAATAAAATCTCAGTTGAATGTTTTTTAAGAACTGAGTAAACTTAGTCTAGAATTCATATGGAAAAATAAATGTTCCAAAATGAGCCAGACAACATTAAAAGACCATTTTTAAGAAAGGAGGACTTGACTTAACGGAAATTGAAACATATCACCAAGCTATGGCAAGATGTCAATGCTCCCTGACTTATCGATGGAGTTTAGCTAATCACAATCATAATATGACAGGGTTTTTTGATTTGTTTTGTTTTAGTGTGTTGTGTGTGTGAGCTGTGACACATTGATTCTAAAATCTGAATGGAAGAGCAATAAGCCAAGAATAGTTACACTATGCCTGGTAAAGAGAAACTATTGGAAGTGTGGCATACACAATGTCAAGGTGCATTCTGAAGCTTTAGTCATTAAGGTAATGTGTCATATTGCAAGGATTGACAAACTGATCCATGAAGAGGAACGTAGAACTCCTCAGACTCCCAGATCTACAGAAACCTAAGGACTGTGGTGGCATAGAACAGTGAGGAAAGGATGGGCTTTGCAACAAATGGTGCTGGGAGAGTCATTCAAATGGATAGGAATGACATTGAGCTTTTATATCAGACAACAGGCAAAAATCAATTCCACGTCAATTATAGATAAATAGGAAAGGCAAATCTATAATACCTGTAGGAGACAATATAAATCATTTATATGCAATCTTGGGATGAAGAAGGATTCTTGAAAAGTATAAAGAAAATTATTGATACATTTGATTGCCTTAAGTTTAAGGACTTCTCTTCATCAAAAGTGACCATAAAGAAAATGAAAAGACAGGCTACGCACTGGAAGAAAATAGTAACTGCCAATGGATGAGAGAGGGAGGAAATCTTAAAAATCAGTAAGGTAACGACAAACAATAGAAAATATGCAAAAGACAGGAGGTGATAATAGGGATGAACAATAAGTATATGAAAAGATGTTCAACCTCATGAATAGTCATGGAAATGTAATTTAAAAGCATAATGTCTATGAATAGGAAAATGGAAATATTGTACTAAGTTCATATAATAAAATATTATAGAGAAAATGATTAAAATATAGCTACACAATGCAAGGATGCATTGGCATAATGAAATTAGAAAGGACACACAGAATGTTCTATTTCTTAAAGTGGATATTGTGTACACAGTGTTCATTGTGCTGCTACTCTTTCCATCTTATAAATACCTTATAAATACCCTTTTGAATCTAATAAATATTTGGATTGAAGCTATTTTTTTCTAAAAGAAGGCATGAATATTTCAGGGTGGAGATCTTCTTAAAATCTGCCCCGTAGGACTGCATAGATGGGCAAGGAGGTCTGAATAGGAATGCTCAATATAAACCATGGGATTTGGGGGACTCAGCGAAAAATAGCTTTTACCTTAAATAGCCCTCATAAATTAAATACTAAAATTAATATTATATTTTGTGGCATAAAGCAACTTTAGGAGTTGTGCTTCCTTAAGACAGGTCAAGGGAATTATGGGGCCTGACAACATTTCCAGGTCGGGTGGAAAGCACAAATTTGGGAGACCAACAAAAATGCATATGACTATACCCCATAAATGCTGTTCATTCAACCCACTTCTTAGGTAGTTAAGAAAATAAAATAAGATGAATATAAAATAGACCTGCCCCATGGGTAAATGCAACAAAAATTATTGGCTCATGTAGTTATTATTACCTTACTAGAGGCTCAGCGCACGAAATCATGTGTGGGTAGGGTCCCTAGGCCTAGCCTGTGATCAGGGCCATCTTCTGCCGCTCACCAGTCCCCTGTCCCGCCCTGCTGCTGCCCACCCTGATTCCCTGTAGTTCCCTGTTCACCATCCAGCAATTGGAGCCTGCGGGCCGAGGGGAGGGATTGAGAGGTGGTCAATGCACTTATGGTCACTGGGCTTTTATTATATAGGATTATAGGGTGGAATTACAAAATGATTAATATTTTCTTTGCACTACTATTATGGGAATTTATATGTATATGTGCATATACTAAAAGTAGTAATTGAACTTAGGAGAATTAACTTACTAGAAATTGCAGGTATTGAAGTTTTTAATATAGTATTTGCAATGCTCAGACAATTTGTTAAGTTCAGGGCAGCCATCGATGGCATTCACCTTACTGAAGGAAAGAACTATAGAAAAACAAAGGTCACCATGTGCAAGTTGCCACTACAAATTGATAGTTGACCTTTATCCTTCTATGGTTTATTGTTGACAATTTACAGGTGTCCCCCATCCCTTCCCCCCCTCTTGAATGCAGTTATCATTTAATTTAATATTTTCTTCCTAACTTATGTCTTTATTTACTTATCTGTTTACTTTTTTTAATAAGGAGAGATGAAGGGCTACTTGGGCAGTTCAGAATTTGAAACTTTGGTCCTAGGTTTTATCTCTTATTTTGCTAAATTAAGTTTGGCCATGACATAAACAAGCAAACCAAAATGAAACAGAAATTTGGAACCAATGCCAGGCCCCCAGTGTGAGCCCAATACTGGATCACTGAGTAGAGTCAGGAAACTGATGAGAAATGTCAAATAGTAATAATTTTTAAATTAATTAAGGCAGAAATTTGGGGTACTACATTGTGTCAGTTTGTCCCTAGAGGATGACATTGGATCTTTGAGGAAAAGGGCACAAAAAAGACTTGGAATGATTTGTGTAATAAGTAATTTCAAAAGAAAAAAATAAAGCCTTTTAATATGTGATAGAAGAAAACGTATGTATAATCTTCTACCAAGTGAGAGTTTGGTGCGTATCTTTACAGGGAAAAACAATCCAAGTATCAGGAACTAAATGTAGCCAAATGTGCATTTGTTTGTGTTAGTGTCTTACCTTGTAACTTTACTTTTATGCCTGATGTGTCTTGATTATTCTTATTTTGAATGTTGATATCATTGTGCAGAGGATACAAAAAAAAGGCAAAACTATGTGTGTGTTGATGACCTGCCCCCATGATGAAAAAGAGAAATGACATTTGTATGTTTTATGTATTTCCTATAACCCGAAGTGTGATTTTCCAGCTGTTATTGTCCTGTAGAAGAACATATTCCCTAAAGAGCAAATAGACTTCCATTTTGTACTCACCGAGATGATCTGTTGATTCTGATCAACCCCAGGTCCCATGTCTGGCAGAAAATTATTCAGATGATTGCTGTGCTTTCAGGCTGTGCCTAACACAGGAAAACTCAACACTATGCTATCTCCCTGCAAATCACTCTTGCCTCGGATTTATTCACCAGCTCACTGATCCTTAATCCACCATTCTATGTCAATGCATAATCAAAGCATATTCTTCTCCATTACTGCTGCAGAATGTTAATGCTGTAATCTGTTTGTAATTAGAACCACTCCAAAAATCCATCTTTTCTTTATCCCCTTCCCTCGTGAACTTTATAGAAGAATAAACATGCCAGTATTAGTCTCACCCTTAAACAGAAAACAGAAACCAATCTATACCAAATTCCCTGGTGTAATATATATTAGCTTGTCATCAAGGACAAAATTTATATTTACTTAAAGATGTGTTGCTCTACACAATGCTTCTCAGATCTGCAGTAAATAAAAATGCATGCCTGCTTAGGCATTAAAAAATAGAATCATTCTGAGAAATATAATCCACTTACACATGAAAATAATGGAATGAATGTACCGCATGCCAATAGTGATGTGCCTCAAAGAATAATGAGTTCCATTTTGGTGAGCTTGCTTTAAAGTTCATTGGCATTATAACCAATGTATTTATTACTGGCCTGTGAACAAAGCCCTAGTCCCAGGTTTTCAAATAATGGTGTAAAAGAAAGAAGTGGCAGAAAGATGCTATGTGCCATTAAGTATTATTTTTTAACTATGGCAAACTGCCTGGCTACTTTTATTTCTTTTTTTCTATTTGCTTTGGAATAATTTAACTTAAAAGAAAGGTAAAGACCACATGATCTCACTCATTTGTGGATTATAGTGAACAGTATAAACCATTGAATAAAAATAGATCCAGAGACAGAGAAGCATCGAACTGACTATCAAACCTCAGAGGAAAGGCAGGGGAGGGAGAGGGGTGGTAAGAGATCAACCAAAGGACTTGTATGCATGATATAAGCATTACCAATGGACACAGTCACTACAGGGGTGAGGGCATGTACTGGGGGGTGGGAGTGGCCAAGAAAAGATCAATGGAGGAAAAAAATAATATTGTAATATCTATGTATGGGCCAGGGGGGTACTTGAAATATCAGGGGGACGACTCTGTAAAGTATATGCTTGTCTAACCACTATGTTGTGCACCTGAAACTAATACAGAATAATATTGAATGTGAATATAATTGAAAAAAGATGGAAAATTGTACATGTTTTTCATCATAACAAAAAATAAAAAAGAAATTTATTTTCATAATTAATCCTGACATATCAACTTCAAGACAAGCCAGTCCATTTATAAGAAATCTCTTTATTGTGTGTTTTTTTTAGATTAGATAAGCTCTCTTATCTAATAAGAGAGAATACCTATTAAAATAACAAAATATAGCCCTAACTGGTTTGGCTCAGTGGATAGAGCGTCGGCCTGTGGACTCAAGGGTCCCAGGTTCGATTCTGATCAAGGTCATGTACCTTGATTGCGGGCACATCCCCAGTGGGGAGTGTGCAGGAGGCAGCTGATCGATGTTTCTCTCTCATCGATGTTTCTAACTCTCTATCCCTCTTCCTTCCTCTTTGTAAAAAATCAATAAAATATATTTAAAAAAATAACAGAATATAATAGATGCTATTTTTCTATAGCCATTTGTATTATTTTTACACTCTGATAGAACCATGTATACAGTAGGAGCAAGATAAATTCCTGCTTCTGTGAAAAAAGTGTTTAACTTCCAAATGGTTATATTTTCTCTATTATCTCTATTAGAGTTTACATAGTTTAGTAACTGGATTTTTGGTTTTTAAATTATAGTTCGAAATAACACAAAGCAGAAGTCAGCTCAGGATAACAAAGATCCAAATGAAAAGTTAGATCTAGAGTTGGATACAAGAGATTACATATTGTCTACTCTAAGTACTATGAAATGTAATTAAATCTTCAGGGAAAAAAATCTCATAACAAACAAAAAAAGCAAAACTAATTAGAAAACAAAAAGATTTCCTAACCACAGTCTTCAAGAAACTAATTATCAAAGGAAAACATATTAATGTTAACAATATCCATTTAACCAAGGTATCTTTTTAAAGTGACATTTACTACAATTACAGCAATTAAACTAATGTTAGATTCCCTTTTTGAATTAGATTAACTAAAATTTTGTTTTTCTTTGAATATTTCATAAGCCAATTTTCATCAGTCAGTTCTTAGAGAAGAGTGGAACACTGTTTTATCTTGCAGCTCATAATTTGCTTTTGTATTACTGAAACACACATGAGAACTTAGCAATAGTACTTGACAGAGTGTCTAAAATTCTCTATACAACCTCCATGTGTTTATCATGCAGAAAAGTATTAATTCGCTCCATTTTGTTGAGAGCCCACTATGCTCCAAAAACTGTGCCAGGGACAGGGTATATAATGATGACCGAGACATACAAGGCCCCTGCTCTTACTGCGCTGAAATTCTAGTGGTAGGGGAGAAGTAGCAAATGAGTTAACAAGTGCCTAAAGGTATTGCTGGTTGTGTTGTGTTTGAGAAGGAAATACATAGAAAAAAAAAGTTGGGACCCTAGTTCGATGTCGTGTTTAAGGAAGAACTCTCTGAGCTAGTGGCATTTAAGATGAGATTTGAAGGATAAGAACCTGGTCCTTTGACGCATGATCCAGATTGAGGGAGCACCAAGGAAAATGGTCTGGAGGAAGCTACGAGCTTGTGATGTATCAGCAGAAGACCACCTGGACAGAAGGTGAAGAGAGAGGGCTGAGCAGAACAAGTGGAGGTTGAAGAGCTAATTCAGGTCCTGATGGTGCAGGGTGAAGGGTTTGTATGTGAAGATTTTATTCTAAGAGGACTAGGGAGCCACGAGACCTTCTGGCAAGAGTGGAGAGGGCTATGAATAAATTTAAGCTGGAGACAATTACTCTGGCTACTTAGTAGAGAATGTCCTGAGCATAAAAGCTGAAGAGAGAGATCAGTGAGGAGATAGATGCTGAAGTCGTCTAGGTGGGAGATTTGGGATGGATTTGGAGTGGGGCAAATGGAGATGAAACTTAGTATTGAGACATAATTTCAACATACTGTGGAGAGTTAATTATTAAATATACTAGAGGCCCGGTGCACAAAAATTTGTGCACTTGGGGAGGGGGGTGGGGGGGTCCCA
>NW_005370777.1:2577486-2593763 GCF_000412655.1 Myotis brandtii
GTTTCTAGGGTTTTGTTTAGCTTCTATATTTGCAACATAGTTGCTTAGAGTTGCAGCTGAGAGGCCTGCAAGTCAGGCGGGGAACGTTGGAGTTCGCCATCACTGGAGCAAGCAAGCCTCCCTGTTCGCTTCAGTGCATGGCTGCCGGCCGCCATCTTGGCTGACAGTAAATTTGCATAAGGATATGCTGATTAGCCAATGGGAAGGGTAACGGTCGTACGCTAATTACCATGTTTCTCTTTTATTAGTGTAGATTATCCATTGCACAAAAACACAGTGTGGATAATGGTGTTTTTGCAGGGCCAAGTGTGAATGACAGAAATCAAATGTCACCATCAGCCTATTTCACACAGATAAAATCATTTTATTAGATTTTACATCTGTGGCATATCTTTTTAAAAAGAATACGTTCTCATTGTCTAATACATTCTCATTGTCTAAAATTGAAAGAAAGTATAGAAAAATATTACCAGTGATCTCTGTTCTCATGATCCCATGTTAAAATTTTGTGGTATTTTTTTCTAGGTATTTTATATGAATTGCTCTTGTATTTGTAATTTATAAAAATAAAAATGTTTTATAATTTATAGAAACACAGGAGCAATACATACAGTGCCTATGATTGTCTATCCTACTTTCCCCATTCACATGGTATGGAGAAAATTTCTTTATGTAATATGATATTTTTAATATTATTTCATTTCCTCAGAAGTTTTATTGGAATTTTATTAAATGTATTGATTTATTTGTATGAAATTAATGTCTTCATATCATTCCTATCCAGGCAGACACCATTTTATTCTTTGTTTAAATCTTCTTGTTTTAAATCTCAATGGCATCCTTTTTTTTTTTTTTTTTTTTTTTTTGGCATAGGCCAGGTACATTGCTTGTTCAGTTCATTGGGTTTTTCCTTGCTGTGTGGATAAGAACTGTTATTCTGTTCTAATTACTTACTGGTTATTGCTGGTAGAAAGGAAAAGCTATTTATTTTTCTATTTATTTTGTCAGCAGCCACCTTGTTAAGTCTGGATACTTGTTGACTCTCGTGAGATTTCTAGGTAGAAAATGTATCATAAGCAAATAATGACTTAATTCACTCTTTTCAGGTATTTGTATCTCATATACTTTTCTTGACTTATTACATTAACAACAGTTCCTAGATTAATGTTTATTTATGGCTATGAAAGCAAGTACCTTTGGTAGCGGGATTAATGATAATTCTGCTGTTTCATTGTTGGATATGATATTGCCTGCTATCTTTAGATAGCTATTCTTTTATTAAATAAGTTTATTTCTATCCTTACTTATATGAATTTATATATTTCAATCAAGAAGAGTTGTTAGATTTTTATCGAAAGATTAGCATTTCTCTAGATATCTTACCTATGATCTATAATAGTAATGTTAAGAATAAACATAGCCAAAAATATTAACAGTTAATACTTGCCAGATACTGAGCTAAGCATTACTTAGAAGACATTTTTGTGAATTTTTGTAGCTAGTAAATAATCAAGCAGCAATTTGAACCCAGATCACAGGAAAAAACAAACAGTGAAATCCTGTGTCCCCATGTATGTTGAAACCTTAACCCCCAGTGTGATGATTTTCGGAACTAGGCTATAGGGAGGTAACAAGCCATGAGGGTGAGATTCTCATGATGGTATTAGAGCATTTATAGGAAGAGATAAGACATAGCAGAGGTTGCTTTCCTCTCTCTCTCTCTCTCTCTCTCTCTCTCTCTCTCCCCCTCCCCCTCTCCTATGTGAAGATACAATGAGAAGGTAGTTGTTTACAAGCCAGAAAGTAAGCTCTCACCAGACACTAGATCTGCTGGCATTTTGATCTTGAACTTCCCAACCTCCCAAGCTGTGAGAAATAAATGTTTGTTATTGAAGCCACCCAGTCTAGAGTATTCTGTTATAGCAGCCTAAACTAAGACACACAGAAAGAAAAACACACATAATAGCGCATACCAGGATCACTAGTAGTATGGAATGTGGAGCTTCTGCTTTTGCTTATGGTTTGTAGGAATTATTTACATATTTTGGATACTAGTTCTTAGTTGGTTTTATGAATTGCAAATGTGTTCTCCCACTCTGGGCTTGCCTTTTTACTTTTTAAAATGATGTCCTTTGGTGAACAGAAGTTTTAAATTTTAGTGTGGATTTGTGGAATGTTTTGAGGTAGGAATAAAGATTAATTTTTTCCAATATGGATATCTAATTGATCCAGCATCAGTTACCAAAAAGATCATCCTTTCGCTACTGCATTATAGTTAACTTTGTCATAAATCAAGTGACTGTATATTTGCAAATCTTTTACTGGATTCTCTATTATTTCCTTTCACCAATATCACACTGTGTTAATTACTAACTTTATGTGAAGGTATAATTTCATATAATGTAAGTCCTTCTGCTCTGTTTTCCTTCTTTAAGATTGTTTTGGCTATTCTTGATCTTCGCATTTCCATATAAACGTTACAATCAGCTTTTCAATTTTCACACACATAGATAAACATTTTCCATTTTGCTTGGGATTAAACTTATTTCACAGATCAGAGTAAAATTGATACCTTTATAATATTGAGTCTTCCAATTTATGTATGTGGTATATTCCTTTATTTCTTATGTCTTTTTAAAAAAATGATTTTTAGAGGGAGAGAGAGAAACATCAATTTCTTGTTCCATTTATTTATGCATTCACAGGTTGATGCTTGTATGTGCTGTGACTGGAGATTGAAACTGCAACCTTAAAATATGGGGATGACTCTAACCAACTGAGCTACCCAGGCAGGGCTTAGGTCTTTTTACATTTATCTCAACATTGATTTGTCATTTTCAGTGCAGAGATCTTGCATGTCTTTTGTTTTAAATTGGCCTTGTACCTAGTGACCTTGCTAAGTTTACTTTTTAATTCTAATAGTTTATTTATTGATTATTAAGATTTTTCTCCATATAATTATTTCTCTTGAAATAATTACAGTTTTATTTTTCTTTCCAAGTCTTATGCATATTGCTTCTTTTTCTTGCCTTATTGTACCAGTTAGGATATCCAACACAATGTTGAAAAAAATGGATTGCCCTATCTTTTATCTGTTCTCAGGGGAAAACTTTTAATAATTCATTAATAAGTATCATATATACTAATGATGTATTACTGCTACTTTGGTAAGACTTGATTAATGTTGAATTATTTGGGATGCTTTTTCTGTCTGTTGATATATAATCATATATAGTGTATTTTTCTTTTTTCTCTTATTGTGGTCAGTTATACTAATTAAGCTTTGAATTTTCAACAACTCCCGCATACCTAAAATAAGCCCCACTTAGTCATGATGCTGTATACTTTACATTTATCACTAGGTTCATTTGGCAAATATTTGTTTAGCATTTTTTCATTGATGTTCATGAGATATATTGGGCTGCTATTATTCTTTTCTTTCCTTTATCAGGATTATCCCTGCCTCATTAAATGACTTGGAAAGTGTTTCTCTTTTTTCTCTTTTCTGGATGGGAGAGTTTTTTTTTATATGTATAAGATTGGTTCATGTTTCTTTAAATATTCAAAAGAATTAATAGGTGGCACCATCTGGGACAGTTCTTTGTTTGGTTTACTTATGTGAGAAAGTTTTTAATGATGGATTCAGTTTATTCAATAGGTATTGGACTATTTAAAACTTCTCTTTCTTTTGTCAGTTTAGGTGAGTTTTATTTTCTAAAGAATTTTTACATTTCATCTAAATTATCAAATTAATAGACAGTATGTATAATATGAACCACTGTCCAAATATAGACCTCATGATGGTCTTTGTTTTTTCAAGTATAGTTTTATTGGCTGGTTTTAATATTTTATATATATATGTATATAATTTTGAGATGTCCTCAAACTTTCTCCCATTCTTACCTTCAACCAGAAATACATTTAGATTGAATATAGAAAGATTTTTGAATGGACTCTCAATTTCTTCCAAATGACAGTTTTCAGAAATCATCTTCGCTTTTTTATTTTGAAATCTGCATTCCAAGAGCTTCTGTTTTTAAGATAGGAGATTCTTTAGTGTGCAGAGGTTACTTTGCAGGTAAAAGTAAATCATACTTGAAAATAGTTTCTAATTAATTTTGTCTAAATGCTAATTAATTTGCATAAGGCTTTATCTTGGCCTTATTCATTTTTGAGTCCTTGGGGCTTCGCACTGTATCTAACACATAGTTGACGTTCAATAAATGTTTCCTAAATAAGTAAAAGCATGGATTGTGAATACAAAAATCTTTTAAAATGCCTACACTATTGGACTTTCATGTAGTTCAATTATAATGCTATGTGAGATTCTCAGATAAGGGGTTCTACCGAGACATATCATCAATAATAGTAACAAGCCTTATTATTTGGGAGTGCCAACGTATCTGCTGTTCCTTTAATGACTCATATGCCACAGTACATAATGTTTCTGTTTCATAATGAAACATTGCATCTTCTAGACAGTATGCCAGACGTGATGATTTAAGTGGCTGAATTTAAAAATAACTTCCAAGCCGCCTCACTAAATGAACATGCTGTACAATGAGGACGAAGTGAAATGTTTGGTTTTCAGGTTGAAATTATTGGTAGCAAGCCTAGCCTACGTTTATTGTGTGTGAAGCATTTATATGCCTATAATTTCACGCACTGCTTTAAAACAAAGATTTTATTATGCTAAAGTATAGGATAAATGCCTGCTTTTTATTTGTTTTCCTTATGTACTATTAATTCTAGAATGGATAAAAAAAAAAGTATCTACTTTGGGTAGGCAAAAAAATTGGATTTAAGGAAAACCAACAAATACTATACTCAATGTCTCTTCAGGTCAGTAGCACTATGACAATATTACAAGACCCAAGCGTATTGTAACAAGGGAGGGGTAGGGAAGGAAACTCATATTTCTTGAACTCCCACTATCTGCTGGTTTAATCTCATGGTTTTAGTCTGTTCAGGCTGCTATGACAAAAATAGCATGAACTGGGTGGTTTATAAACAGCATACATGTATTTCTTACAGTTCTGGGGCTGTAAGTCCAGGAGCATGGCTGCAGCAGATTCAGTGTCTGGTGAGAGCCTTGTTTCTAGTGCAGACTTCACAGTCAGTCTTCTCACTGTGTCCCTACATGGCCAAAGGAGCAGGGAAAGAAGCCTATTTTAAAGGGGTGATAATCCCATTCATGAGAGCTACACACTTATAACCTAAGCATCTTTTAAAGGCCACACACCTCCTGACACCATCACTTTGGGGATTAGGATTACAACATATGAATTGCGGGGTGGGCACAAACATTTAGACCATAGCCCTCATAAAACCAAAGCCTGGAGCCACAGATGTCCCAGGACCTCCTAGGGAGAGTGATGTGTGTGTATGTGTATATGTGCGTATGTGTGTTTTTTTACTTCTGGAGACTATCAGCTGAGTGGAGGCACCCTGTTGGCCCCCCACCCTAAGCTAGGGCCCATGTGCATCAATATGGAGCACTGGTATGGACTCCTGGGAGCCACAGCACATCTTTCATATCCTAAGCCCACACCATCACAGTCCTGCCTGGACATAAGCTTCACCCTTCCTCTTTCTTGGGTCTTGTTATCATATATGTGTGTATCTGCCACATCACTGGCCAAAGTGAGGACTGATGGTTATTGCCAAGTAACTGTATCTCTCTGTTAGAATCTTTCAAAGATATTACCTTACAAGGATTGAAAGTAAGCTGACACTTTGGAAATGTCTGCTAAAGTAGCACCTGCAGGGAAAGCCCACACTCCTACCATCTTATGTATTGTTATTTGGTAGAAAAGGAACATGAAGTACCCAGCCTGTGTGTCTCATTGGTTGAGCATCAACCTATTGAGGTCATGGTTCATGGGCTCAATCCCCAGTACGGGGCATGCAGGAGGCAGCCAATCAATGATTCTCTCTCATCATTGATGTTTCTATCTCTCTCTCCCTCTCCTTTCCTCTCTGAAATAAAAAAAGAACAAGAAAGAACCTGAAGTTATGAAAGTTTAAGTAGCCTGTCTCTGTTCACACAGCTGGGAAGCAGAAGGGCCAAAACTGAAGTCTGAAGATAGTGTCCTTTCTCTGGGACAGCATCCTGCCCACTCCATCAGTCATTCCAATCATTTGGGGAGCCTTGCTTCATTCTTTACACAACAGTTGCATGAAAATATGTGGGAGAATCCTCCCATAGCTAATGCCAAATCAACTTGAAAAGCTCCAGTTTCAACACTACTCAGGGTTAAGGGACCCTTCATTACTATGTGAAATATTGATAAAGAAGGTAGGATCAAGAACCATCCTATTGCCAAGACAGTGTGGTCTCCTACCTATGAGAAGAAAATAATGATTTGAGTACTGATGAATCAATCAGATTCAGGACTGTCTTGTCCTTGCCTCATCACAAACAGCACAGAACAAAGTGTTCAAGCATCTGCACACAAGTATTGTCTCCATGCACACAGACATTGTGTGCACTCTCTGGTATGATCTCATGGAGGTGCTGCCAGGCAAATAAACCTCAGCTCCACCAAAATGTAAATTAGGAAGAATGGTCTGAAACAAATGGAAAATGGGCTTTTATTGCACACTGACTGAAAAAAGACTTATTCTAGTTCCATGCTATGCTTCTGAGCTTAATTGGCCACTGCTGGTGTATCCAAAAGCCAAAGGGCATGCAAATACCCAGACTCTTCTTACAACAAAACAGCTATCTTGCAGTTAGATCACTTTTCATCATTTACAAAGAATAGCTGTATACTTGTATACTTTGAAGGATCGCACAGCCCAGTCTGCAAGCTATGCTGTAAATGCACTTATGTTTCTTCCTTACCATTCCTCTTATTCCACAGAATTTCAAATGTAGAATTATCCTCTTATTCTATCCTCCAAAGAGCTTGTGATAACTGTGAAGAGACTGAGCCACTGGACCAGAGAAAAGGAAGCAGAAATAATTCCCTGTATGAAAGATACCCCTAAAATATATATTTTCTCAGAAAGGAGAAAAGAAAAAATCCTAATGCAAAAGCAGATGTGATATTCAGTACACATTTTTTTCTCCTTCCCTTCCTGAAGTTATTCTCCATTTCTCCCTCTATTTCATCACTTCCTCCAACATACAACAGGTTTTGTATATCATTATCCAAAAGACTGTCAAGTTGCCTCTAGGCACCTTGATGTTAAGGAGATACAAACTTAATGGTAAAGGCAGAATTATATTTGGCACACAAGTGTTCATTTTTGCTTTTGTTTGCATGTTCAGGGCTATGTTGAGTGGTGGGAGTTTTATGGTGCTGAACAATGAGTCTTTGTCTTCTTTAGGTTGGCCCACACCAGATGAATAAATATGTCTGCTGAGCACACATCACAGTAGAGGACACACAAGCCAGAGGGGATAGGACACACCAATTTGGGGTAACAAATCATGACTACAGGCATTTTGGGAAACATATTGGAGAGTGTCAAAGTCCCTGTCAATTGATAAAGGCCACTTAGAGTTCACTTTATACCAACATGTTCACAGACACTGAGAATCCATCTGCAAAATGAAATGAGAACTAATACAAAGATACTACTGACATCAGCACAGATTATGAGACACACACAACCAGGAGAGTCTGAATAAAAAATCCTTAAAGGATAAGACTTTTCTTTTGACCTCATCGGTAAAGGGTTCTTGTCATCAGTTTCCAAGTGGTACTTTATATCAGACCCTAAGAACATAGAATCCCTGCCCTGCTGGGATCAGGCCCAAACCAGCTCTCCAACATCCCCCGAGGGGTCCTGGATTGTGAGAGGGCACAGGTCAGGCTGAGGGACCCCACTGGTACACGAATCTGAACACCAGGCCTCTAGTATCTGTATAATAATGTTCTAGTCCAGTGTAGTTTGTACTCATATCATCCTGAACCATTTCTATTGTCTTCATGAAGTCTCCAGTTAAAGCTCCTACTGATAGTATTTATATGATTCCTTTAGAATAGACCCTCAAAGGCTATTTGAGTTAAACTTTAGGGATCCCAGGTGAGTGGGTAAAGCAGGTAAGCAGCTCCTATTTTAGAATGTTGCCTTCACAGGGCTTAATCTTCTGGGTGTGTTACCTGTGCATTATGGCATCGAATCGTTTAAACCTTTATGAATCTGCTCTTGCTTAGTATAACAGAAGTAAAATGACTTGCTTAGAGGCACAGTGGATTGTCTGGAAAATGAAAAACTGAGATCAGAAGTCTTTCCCCTTAGGGCTAATTCTCGATTGCACTTCCTTCCTGATCAAATATACCTGAATCAAATCATCTCTCATCCCTGTCTTAACAACATCTACTTATGTAAGCTTTGCAAATTCAAAATCCCTACAAGAAAAGGACAGAGCATTTATAGTTGTGACCCACACGATTTAAAGTTAGCTGGGAGGCTGGCAAAACACAGTGTCATGCTGAAGTTATTTCCAGAACAGCAGGCGTCTCTTCAAGCAAACCAGCTAAAAGGATGTCAAACTTGCTAACCTATTTTTTCCCAATGCAGTTCTTTTAAGATTGAGTGAGTGGTAGAAAATGTTATCTTCCCATATATTCAAGTTAATTAACCAGGAGTTATGATTCAGACTATAAAACAGAGATCTCAGCAGCAGCATAGAGTCTGGAGTTGGATTGTATGTGTTTGAAACCTGGCTCCACCACTTGCTGGCTGGGCAGCCTTAGGAAAGTTACTTAGCCTCTCTATGCCTCAGTGTCCTCATCAGTAAGATGTTAGTAATAATAGTTCCTGCCTCATAGGGCTGTAATGAGGATGAAATGAGTTAATACATGCAAAGGGCTTAATGAAGCATGTGGCTCATAGTAAGTACTCATAAATACTAGCTCTTGTTATCATACCCAAACACCTAGCTCAAAGTCTGGCACATTGAAATCTTTTAATAATATGAGCTGCACCCTTAAACTCTTAGGAAGTTTTTATTCTAGCTGGGACATAAGATATACTAGTACCGATGTCAAGAGTAGCCAAAGAGTTTGAAAAA
This sequence comes from Myotis brandtii, assembly GCF_000412655.1. Lineage (NCBI taxonomy): Eukaryota > Metazoa > Chordata > Mammalia > Chiroptera > Vespertilionidae > Myotis > Myotis brandtii. The sequence goes on from NW_005370777.1 coordinate 2,586,515, forward strand.
GATATATACAAAGGTATGTTTACTATGCAATAGATCAGATTAGGGGGACTGTCATTGGTGCAAAGCATCTATGGAAGGTTCCATGGGAGCAGCAGTGCTCCTGGATCAAAGTGTCTGAGTGGAGGATTATTCATGCAATGAATATTTATGATGCATCTTCAATGTTTTAGACACTGTGTATAAAATTTGACTCCCTTGACATCAGGATTAGTTTAACACTTTCCATGAGGAAATGGAGAGAGAATGGCCATGAATTATTAGTTTCAAATGGCAAGAGAAAAAATCTGGTTGGTCCTCCTGAACCCATGTTTATATGGCTAGGCTTGGAGAAAAATCTGTCAGAACCTCTCTGAGAGATTATAGTTAGGTCAGTGAGGTGGTCTGTGTATGAGGACATTTCATTTTTACTAATGTGTTGTTTAAAATTTTTTAACAGTTAAAAATTAATTAACACTAAACAAAACATAACAAAGGATGTGACGATGAGTTTTAAGGATTCTCCAGTTCCTAGTACCTTGTGTAGCAAATGGTGAGCACTCAATATTTTTGTTGAATGAATGAATCAATCAAATAAACTTTAAATAAATTAGAGAAATAGTAATGCAAAACCTCTTTACCCAAAATTTTAGGGTAGCAATGATCTCAAAGAAACAAAAATTGACTTAAATTGAACTCATTTATTCCTTCAACAAGTATATGTTGATTGAGTGACCATTACTCATCACCATACCAGGGACTAGGTATACAAGAGTCCCTCCTTGGCCAGTGCTGGTTGGACCAAGGGTTGATACTGGAACCACTCCCAAATTTGAGGAGAATGAATTGGATTATCTCTCTTGGAACATGGATAGACTAAGGTCATGTTGAGCCATGAGTAAGAAAATAATGTTTGCAGAGAGAGTGTCCTTTAGTCTTGGCACTCTATGTTCCCAGAGTCAGCCAGTGTAAAGCATAGCCGAGCCTCCCACCAATGAGTTCCATGAACTCTTTCTGTATTCCTAATTAATTTAGCAAAGGTTTTGTTCTTTGCAGTCCTTCCAGTGGCAGCATATGTAAGAAGCTATGTATATTCTCTTCCTGCTATGGGAGAGCCACAGCTAATTAAAAATGAAGGTAAATGTTGTCTTGAAGATAACCTACAAAGATAAGGAATAGGTCACTGTGTTTATGCCAACTCTGCCCCCATTTCCACTTACATTGTGGCCTAATAACCCATTGAGAGGGGGATAATTGCTAGGAATAACCAAGTAGCACCCTCTAAAATCACAATACTCATAACCAAGGGTGCTAGGGATTCTAGAGACTATTTCACCCCCTTTACATGGAAGCCTTAAGGAACATTTGACTCCCAATAGTCCAGGAAAAAATGAATCCAAAATGAAACAAACTCATATTTCCTCCCCACATTCACCCATAATCTTAGCATTTGACCTGTACATTTGTATTAAGACACTATACAGCAAATCTTCGCACTCTTCTCTTTTTTGGGGGAGAGGTGTTACTCCTCAGGCCAAATTTAACATTTGCCATATGCCAAGATCCTAAGAATTCTTGATGTGTATTTTATCTTTATGTGCAAAAATGCCTTGTGCTTTAGGGAATAATGGGAACCCTCTCCACTTTAAAAGTATGGTACACTTACAATAGCCCTGATTTTGAACTTTTACAGAGTGGGGAAAATACGTTTAGTGTCAGAAAATGGGACTCCACAGTGGTAGTTCAATGTAAAAATCTTGTCTGATGATTCTCAACTGCGTGATTTCACTGCACTAAAAGCTCTCCAAATTGGGTCCGTTTCTGAATAAAGAGTGCAACTACTCTCCCAAAACATGTCTGCTCTGCTGGAGATGCAGTCCTTTAATACATTTTAGGGTCTTTTTTAGATTCTTATCACGTTCGCTTTTCAAATTCCTTTTCTTTCATGAAAGCCCAAGTGATAAAGGGTAGGCAGCATATATAACCATGAGTTTCAGCCATGAAAATGCATGCTAGAGAACAGGTGTCCTCAGGACAGCTTCAGCAGCCTTTCTCTGAGGCTCCTTTCTTCCTGGGATACTAAAGAGAAGGTAGCATCAGCTATGAAAAGGAAAAGGTGGGAGCAAATGGAAAATTGGAAGGTACTGGTAACATTACAATTTCTGAGCAGTAGGGCATTTTCTGTTAGTAAAGCTGCCCTAAGTCAATCTGTTGATTTGTCAGGTTTACTGGCTTTATTTGCAAGTGGATGAGCAGAGTGTTGTTGCTCGTTGTCCTGGGGCCAGAAAGAGGAGGCCCCAAAACAAGAAACCAAACATTCCTAACAGAATGAGCTTGCTGAATGGGGTTTAGCAGGGGGAGCAGTCCTCAGACAGGAAGTAGAATTACCAGGATATCATGATGGCTAACGTGAGAGTATAGCAGTTGTGTTTATAAGAATCCAACCTGTGATTGTCACAGTGTTGTTAAATCCAGGTCCCTGCATAGCCTCTGGAGGATGGTTTTGGGTATCAACAAACAGTAACTAAAATAATGTTCACATATACAAATAGCAAATCATTATGTTGTACACCTGAAACTAATATAATGCTATATGCCAAATATACCTCATTAAGAAAAGTTGAAATAAGCTGACTTGACATAATTTTAAGAGAAATTTCATGTTGACCAAGATGCTTATTTTAGTTGACTGAAGATAGTGTTGTGCATTGTTCAAGTTGTAATACATACCGGTGAGGATTGAATAGCCTAGGATGTTATAGCTGGGTGTCAGTTCTGATTGAAGTCAAGAAATGAATTCAAAATACACAACCAAAACAAAAACAAACTCATAGATACAGAGAACAAATTCATGGTTGCCAGATGGGAGGGGAGTTGGGGGGCTGGGTGAAAAAGGTGAAGAAATTAAGAAGTACAAATTGTCAATAGCAAAATAGTCACAGGGATGTAAAGTACAGCAAAAGAAACATAGTCAATAATATTGTAATAACTATGTATAGTGCCAGGTGGGTATTAGACTTATTGAAGGGATCACTTTGTGAAATATATTAATGTCTAACCACTATGCTGTACACCTAAAACTAATGTGTATTGAATGCCAATTATAATTGGAAAGTTTTAAAAAGTGAATTCAATGGGGCAACCAAAGTCAGAAGTACAAAGCCAGCTACAGATAAGGAAGTGGTTAGGTCTCTGGAGCCTTAGTACTTGAGAGGAATGCCACCCTGGTCCTTAAACTGGTGCCCCGTGACTGTCTATCTGATAGTATTTGAAATTCTTCCCTGATGCTTGCCTGGCTTTATCTATAAATATCACACCCTGTTCTGGTTCACTGAAAGGTTACAACTCTTCAACAGTGTTCTCAGGGACAGCCAGCCACCGGGGCTCCAAGATACAAAGATAAAGGAAATATGGTATAAAATCAGTCACTATAGTGGACCTCACAGTCCAAACTACAGGTGCATTGAGGGAGACACAGTACAAAGCCCAGAAAGAGGTACTAGATTCATTCACATCCCTCCTGCCCTAGGTCTGAACTAGTACCAGTAACAAGGATGTCTCCATTTGTAAGAAGAGACAGGAAAAGATAGGAAACCAAAAAGTGCTTGACATCCTGGGCAGTCCCAGATTCTGTTTTGCCCAAGAGTATGGGATGCCAAATATTTTGAGAAAGTCTTTCTGGTCTTAAGAAGGGGAAATGCTTGCCAGTCTTCTCATTTGACTTTTAAATGATCCCCTGGAGAGAGGTTATCTTGGAAATATTCAGCAGAAGGAAATCTTTTTAAGGCCAAATTTAAGCAAGGATTTTGCCTTGCCAATAACCTTAGAAATTACTATATGAGCTAAGATATTTGAAGTCCAAAAAAATTGTGTGCCAAAAAACGCCAAAATCATTGTGCAATACTACAAATGATATGAGAAACCTGGTTTTCAAATAATTTTTGGAAGAGAATGAAAATGAGTGAAGAGTATAATAATTTCCTGGTAGGTGGTTTATGTTAAAGGACATTTGAACAGCAAAACTTGAGGACGCAAATTCTAAGAAACAACCTCCCAAAAGGCTAAAAATATATTTTCCTAATGGTCACAGGAAAATTACTATGAACAATTTCAATGTCATAATTCTTGACTTTTTATCAATGCAAAGGAATTACATGTAGAAGAGACACTATGAGCTGAAAAGAAACTTTGAGCTGAACAAAGCTTTTTGTTTTTGTAGAAGAAGGAAATTAACTATTTGCCCAAAGTTGAACAGTGAATCAGTTTCAATAACACCCCTAGATCTGGGATCTTGTAATTTCAAAATTTCTGTTATCTGAAACTAGAGCCTTGAAGTCTAAACTATATCATAAAGTCACCTCTTCCAGAGTTTCTAAAAGAGTACTCCAGTTGTAGCCAGTTTGGATCAGTGGTTGTAGTGTCAGTCTGTGGACTGAAGGGTCATGGATTGGATTCTAGTCAAGGCCTGGTATGCCCTGGCCCAGGTCAGGGTGCACACCCAATCTATGTGTCTCTCTCACATAGGTTTCTCTCTCTCTGTCTTTCCCCCTCCCTTCCATTCTCTCAAAAAAAAATCAATGGAAAAAATATTCTCAGCTGAAGATTAACAACAACAAAAAAATAAAGAGCACTCCATCTTTCTTCCCTTAATTATTAGACTCATTAACATATGATTTGAGAAAATGTTAACTTATTCTTTTACATTGGCACCAATATCTGGTTCCTTCCAACCTCTCCTTGTGCATAGCAAGTAAGGCCCAGTCTTACACTTTCTATTCCGGGCATCCGAAGGTCCCCAGGGACCCATAAGAGTTCAAATTCTCAACTTGCTGCCAGGAAATGATTTAGCACCAGGAGACTCTGTATTATTAGTTATCTGCGGAATGAACATAACTCCTGCTGTAAGGAAAAAACACAGGAGGGAAAGAAGTACTATTTTGTTTACCATAAAAATTAAGCCCATTCTAGCATTTGCTTCATGTTCAAACAACTCCAATCCTTTTGAAACCCTGATGATCCCTATTTTTGATTCAGCTTTGACTACTCTAGGATTTAGCATAATTAAGGGAGAAAAGTAACTTAACTGTCCAAGATTATGATGTTGAGTTGAAGATAAGTGTTTCTCACTGAAGGAGGCAGTCTGGTTGTGATTAAAACACCTCCTCCTCCGCGTCCTACTCTTATCATGAGCAGCAGTCAGTGTCTTTGACCTATATCTGATTCTCTTTTTGCATTATGCACTTTTGATCATGAAACTGCTGGGAAAAAGGTTCCAGCCTAAATCACAAAACAAAATAAGCTTATTTCTTATTGGCTTGAATATACTGGAAGCTGGTGACAACCAATTTTCTTCTTCTCCATCCAAGGAATCGAAAGGTCAGGTGTTAGGAGGGATTATGGAGAGTTTATGAGGCAAACAGCCGGCTCCACCATCAGCCTTATCAGAAACAAGCCCAGCTTTCTTTCCTAAGCCCCTGGTGGGTGTCTTGGGCTCAGAGCCACCCTGGCTGGCAGTCTGGGGTGCACATTGCACAGTTTATCAACAAGCAGAATCTTTGAAATGCCAAACTTTATTTATTGATCTTACAATTCTGTTATCTCCAACAAGCCATGGGAAAAGTAATACATTTTTGTATGGATTAATCCTTGTAATTCTGCACAACGTACACCCAGAGATAAGTCAAGCTCTCTTTGTCTTCTCATTATCTAAACAGACATGTCTTTTTTAAGTCATCAACAGAGGTCATCTCCCAAATGCCCTTGTGGAATATTCATTAATCAAATAACTAATTTGAAATGGACCTTCTGAGCATTATTCATTTCCCCATCATTCTCCCAACATCAGTTTAAATTCTTTGTGGGTATAATGATTAGGCTGATGGTTAATTAATTGTGAAATTGTGAATTAAAGCTAAGTTAAAAGATAAATCATTCCAGAGAGAGAGAGAGAGAGAGAGAGAGGGAGAGAGAGAGAGGAACTAGAAAGGGCATACCAGCTTGATTGGTGGCTTTAGTTGAGGATTCTTAGCAAAAGTCCCTTTATTTACAGTAAAATGACAGCATTCACTTTTAAGGTTAACCTTTGTGAAGCAAAATTTATCTTTTCATTTTTTCTTAAAGGTTTTCAGATTCATCAGCAATTATTGAGAAGATGCTATAGGCCATTGAACAGATATGCAGCTCCAGGTATAACTTGCTAATCTTGACCAAGTTTTATTGTGGAAAAGTAAAAGAAAACAACCATCGAAGACTCAGGTATGGAAATCACAGCCATAACTTTGTTTACTGTGTAGGATGATCAGAATGCTATATTTTTAACCCTAGGAAGTAAAGATTTGATTTCAAGCTGAGGCCTTCCCTGATCATCCCTGTCTTCTTGCTCACACTGCACCCTAACAGTCATCAGGTGCATCACAATGTCAATCAACTTATATTGTTTATATTTTTAAACCCACCATTTCCTCCTATCTGTCTATTAACTTCTTGAGAGCCGGGTCCAAGGTTTATTCATCTTTATACACTCAGCATCACATTTAAAGCCTGTGTTCTCAACCTGAACAGACCTGTTTGTGTTTACTCTTCTCTCCAGAAGCTCTCTCCCTCCATAGGTCTACCTGCCTCACACTTGTCTTCCTGCTAAGATGTCACTTCCTTGATAAGACCTTCCTTAAGCTCTGTCTTAGTCAGTTTGACGTGCTATAGCGAAGTATCATAGACTGGTGAGCTTAGAAAAAGCAGAAATTTATTTTGCAGTTTTAGAGGCTGAAGTCCAAGATCATGGTGCTAGCATTGTTGGGTTCTGATAAGAACCCACATCTGGATTATGGATGCTTACCACTCCTTGTATCCTCACTTAATGGAAAGGGTGAGGAAGCTCTCTGTGGCCTCTTTTATAAGGGCACTAATCCCATTCATGAAGGCCCTACTCTCATGACCTAATTGCTTCCCAAATGCCTCATCTCCTAATACCATCACCTTTGGGGCTAGGATTTCAGCTTTTGAATTATGGGGGACATATTCAGTACATAACAATCACTTTAACTAAAACTGTATTTTCATCTCTCTCCCCTTACCCCAATTTATTTTTTCTTCATAGCATGTATCACTACCTAATACTATATTTGCATTTGTTTGTTTATTACACATTTGTTTGTTTCCCTATCTACACTAATAAAAGACAAAAATGCTAATTGACCGTACCTTTGCTACATCCCAAGCCATGCCCACCAGCCAATCAGAGCAACTATATGCAAATTAACCCAACCAAGATGGC
>NW_005370777.1:2594150-2616403 GCF_000412655.1 Myotis brandtii
AGTGTGCTCCCACAGGGGGAGCTCTACTCAGCCACAAGCCAGGCTGACGGCTTCCAGTACAGCGGTGGTGGTGGGAGCTTCTCCTGCTTCCTCAGCAGCGCTAAGGATGTCCGACTGCAGCTTAGGCCTGTTCCCCGCTGGCAAGTGGACATCCCCCGAGGGCTCTCGGGCTGCCAGAGTGATGTCTGACTGCCAGCTTAGGCCCAATCCCCCAGGGAGCAGGCCTAAGCCAGCAGGTGGTCATCCCCCGAGGGGTCCCAGACTGCAAGAGGGCACAGACCAGGCCTAGGGACCCCCCTGAGTGCACAAATTTTTGTGCACCGGGCCTCTAGTCTATATATAAAAGCCTAAGCGACCAGAATGACCAGAATGATCTGTCACTATGACACTCACTGACCACTAGGGGGCAGACGTTCAATGCAGAAGCTACCCCCTGGTGGTTAGTGTGCTTCCACAGCCAACCTCCCCTGGCCGGCCAACCTCTGCAGTCCCTCTCCCCCTCCCACACACCCCACTGGCAGACCCCGATCACCCAATCCGGAGCTGGGTGGGGAACCAGGGATGGGTGGCAGTGGATGCAGCCCCTTTCCCAGGGGGGCCAAGGGCCAGCTCCCTCCTTGGGGCCCCATCCCTCCCTGTGGCTGGCAGGCCCTGATCAGCCCACCACCTGCCCACCATGGTGGCAGCACAGCAGCGAGGGAAGGAGAATGACCAGAATTATCTGTCACTATGACACGCACTGACCACTAGGGGGCAGACGTTCAATGCAGAAGCTACCCCCTGGTGGTTAGTGTGCTACCACAGCCAACCTCCCCTGCCTGGCCAACCTCTGCAGTCCCTCCCCCCCCAAACCCCGCTGGCAGACCCCAATCACCCAATCGGAGCTGGGATGGGGAACCAGGGATGGGTGGCAGTGGATGCAGCCCCTTTCCCAGGGGGGCTCCACAGCCAACCTCCCCTGGCCGGCCAACCTCTGCAGTCCCTCTCCCCCTCCCACACACCCCACTGGCAGACCCCGATCACCCAATCAGGGCTGGACCGGGGAACCAGGGATGGGTGGCAGTGGATGCAGCCCCTTTCCCAGGGGGGACAAGGGCCAGCTCCCTCCTTGGGGCCCCATCCCTCCCCGTGGCTGGCAGGCCCTGATCAGCCCACCGCCTGCCCACCATGGTGGCAGCACAGCAGCGAGGGAAGGAGGAAGGGGGGAGGCAGGGAACCACATGGTGGCAGGACACTGACGATGGCGGCATCGGCATGCGCATCCATTCCTTCCACTCCTGGCCTGGCGACCATCACATCCTCTCCAGCCCTGCCCTGGCCAGGACTAGGGACCCCAACCATGCATGAATTTTGTGGGGGGGAGTTAGGGAACCACACGGTGGCGGGACACTGACGATGGCGGCATCTGCATCCGCATCCATTCCTTCCACTCCTGGCCTGGTGACCATCACATCCTCTCCAGCCTTGCCCTTATTGGCCCTGATTTCCGGCCAGGACTAGGGACCCCAACCATGCATGAATTTTGTGCACCTGGCCTCTAGTTAGATATAAAGTTCATGAGGAAGGAAACTTACCTATTCTTCATTGTTTGTACTAAATAAATATTTGATGTGTAATTAAATTTTAAATGATTGGGGAAAAGAAGCTTTCTTTCCATTGTCATTGCTAGGCTCTCAGAAACTACTACATAAATAAAGTCTACTTGAGAATGAAGACAATAAAAAAGCAGGTCCCAGAGATAGACAGATTCTTGAGCTGCTAGACTCAGGCATGCCTGAAGCTAACATACCCATGAACATTTCAGTCTTAAAAGGCAATACATTTCCTTGTTTATTTCAGATGGTTTATGTTTAGTTTATTTGCAACTAAATAAAAACTCAACAAATCACTTGCAGGTCAGCTCTATGTTAATTTTGTTATCAACCACCTGCTGCGAGTGCCTCCTGGGTCTGTCTCCTGTGACTATGCATGTGGCTATATTTGCTCACCCTGCAGGCACATCAGCATCTCCTTAGGCCCATTCTTTACCCCCGTAAGGGTGTCTGGCTTCCCAGTCTGGCTCATCTCACAGATTATCAGATGCCCACTTTCATTTATGAGGTTTCTGGCTGATGGAACCTGTCTCCATATGCCTAGTCTTCTCATCTAGTCTCTGGAAACCAGCCTCATGGGCCTTGCCCACTCTGGTGACTGCTGAGCCCTGGTTCTGACACAGTAATCTTTAGATGCAGAGTGCCATAGCATACTGGTTAGGCATAGCTACCTGAACTGGAATGTGAGCTCCAGTGTTTACTAGCCACATAACCTCATGCATGTCACTTAATCTCTCTCTGTCTCGCTCTCCTTATCTGCAAATCCAGAATAATATTGTAAGTGAGATAATGTATGCAAAGCAGAACAGCACCTGGTATGTAATACATATGGCTATTGTTTTCATTATGATAGAATCAACCCTCCAATGAGATGCCAGAAGGATGAAAAGCTGTTGTACTTCCCTCGTGTTTTATAAAGCTCAACTGAAAGTAAAACTGTCTTCTTTTTCTTTACCAATCTTCCTCCCTGACCAGATAATGAGCTCCTATAGGGTAAGGGCTATGTTTTGTCTTTGGGTGGCTCCAGGCCAGTGATGGTCACAAAAATAGGCACTAAACCAGGGCTTGAATTAGTTATTAATATCCAGTAATCAATAATGGATCATAATATTAATAAGTACAAATTTTGTTAATGGCAAATCAGGGTGGTTAGTGACTAGTTCCTTTCCCCATCTTTCCCTATGGGCTTCCATTTGTGTTTAGGTTCCAGAGGACACACACACTCTTTATAGGCAGACATATGCCCTGTAACCTTGTCTGCTTTCCTTCCCTGGGGAACTGACTGTCCCTGGGAAGGACACATCAGGGTTGTGTTTCTCTCTCTTAAATTTTTGGCCTGGAGCAAGTCCTAACCAGCCAGTTGTACTGCTTCATCTCTTCTGAAATAGAAACCTAAAACCTGTTCAATTCTTCGAGGCTAACAGGATACCTAAGGGCCTTTAGTACATCAACAACCTCCTTTAAACTAGGCTGAGATGAGTTTCCTAAAATCCCTTTTCTTTAAGTCCATTTTAATTATCTCTGTATTCCATCATCTTAAGACAAAGAAATATCTTGCATACAATAGTCACTGATAACATTCTTATTTTTAATATATCAGTGAATGACTAGATCAGTCAATCAGTGAGTAAATGAATGAATAAGAAATAGGTAGGGGATATTCACTATCCTCTCTATTGTAAGGCCTGGAGAGTGAGGCACTCATCTACCTGATTACTCTAATTTCTATTATTTGCTGAGTTTCAGAATTTTTATCTCCTTCATTCTTCAGGAACTGATCAAAACCTAAAACATCAGGTGGAAAAGGTAGATGAACTAGTATCATCTGATAACAATTCAGGTCTGTATAGGGAACCCAATGGATGGCCAATATGCTATCCTGGAACATCTCTTTACTTTCTGTGTAAGCAAAGAAAACACATCCTTCTAAGTCCCAAGAAAAATTTGTTTATCTCTGACTGACATCTTAAAATAGCCTTCACAATCCCCCCTCCACTTCCAAACACTTATTCTAACAGGAGTGGTTTGGTTGGAGGGGGCCACAAGCACTTGTCCTGCTACTGATGATAAATGTGTAACTCAGATGTCACCAACTGTGAGGGTTGCCTGAAGTATGCTTATTGCTGACTTGGTGTGATGGCTGTTGCGGATAAACAAATCAAACTCAAAGTCACAGGTCAATTACACTGAAGAATGCCCTGCTAATTTTCCTGTTTGAAAAAGTATCGGTAAAGGTTTTCAAAAGAATCAGAGGCTTTCAAGCAGCTCATCTGCTTAGACTAACAAGTGGATCTTGTGTTTTTGAACACTTGGGATAATGCTGGTAAGGTCTCTAAGCTACAGGAGTTTAGTAGGTACCCCCTGCATTCTTCATTCCAGAGTAGCATGTCCCTTGGCAACCAGTAATGCCTAACAAACTCCATCTCATCCTGAGCAAAACAGGGCTTTCTTAAAACACAGCATACACGGTAAAAATCAATTCAAAATCAAGGTCACCTTTCTCTTAAGAAAATGAATGTTCAGGAAAGTCCACTGTGATTTTTCACTGAGGTTGCTCAGATCTAGGGCTACCTGATGAGAGGAAGCTGTTGGTTGAGATTAGAGATCTCAGACCTTTGCATTTCATGAGCCTTTAAAAATCCCCTTTCTCTCTAAAAATATGGAAAACCAGTATGGACTGCCAACATTTTTATTTGCCAAATACAGGCCACAAAACTAAGTGATACAAAATAAAAATTACTTTCTATTATGACCATGGTTTAAAAAAATAAATAGTAGCTTAACAAATACTGAAAAATTAGAAAGTGTATGACTTCACGTACAAAATACATCCCTTTCAGCGGTTCTCAACCTGTGGGTCGCGACACCTGAAAATGCTTCCTGTATATCAGATATTTACATTATGATTCATAGCAGTAGCAAAATTACAGTTATGAAGTAGCAATGAAAATAATTTTATGGTTGGGGGTCACCACAACATGAGGAACTGTATTAAAGGGTCGTGGCATTAGGAAGGTTGAGAACCACTGGTTTAAATTGAATCGATTTTAGACTTTAAAAAGTTTTATATTCTTTTTGTTTTTTTTTTAATTTCACTGAAGATGGATGCAAACTTTACTTCAATACAGGTCTTCGGAGTAGCTTCTTTAAAACATTGGTCTAACTTTTAGCTCTACAGAGAAAAATGCTTAAGTAAACTAAGTAGGGATAACAGTAGAAATTATTGTGAAATGTGTTTGAAGATCCATCCATGTCTCCCAGTACTGACCTTCTTCCTGTCTGGTTTGTCCTGCTCTCTGGGTGTTTTTTACTTCTCGCATGTAGATCAGGTGGTACCTGTCCTCTAGTAGAATGCCTCTCACTGACTGTTAAGTGCAGGGATTTTCAGTCATTTTCCTCCCTGTGCATCTGGTTTCTCTTTAGTAGAAGAGAATGGAGTCAATAGATGAACTAATTTTAGTCCATTCATTCCTAAAGCATCATGAGTCCAAAGACCTCGCCATATCACCTCCCCAGAAACCTTTTCCTACTTTTGTTCCAGGATCCTGTCATTGCTGTTTCTTCAGCACACTTTCTGTTATTTTAATAGCAGAACTTTTTTATCCTTGAGAACTCAATACATGTGGTTCTGGTGGGGCTCAAGTCCACAGCCCACCCCTCCAGCACAGATCTGGTACCAAACCTAAGCTGGGTCAACTGGAAGGAAATCTTTGCACCATAGATAGTAGGAAAGATAGCTTTGCTGAATGTAGTGGGTTGAATAGTGTCCCGTTAAAATTCATGTCCACCTTGAATCTCAGAATATGAACTTGTTTGCAACAAATTCTTTGCAGATGTAATTGAGTTAAGGATCTCGAGAAAGACCATCCTTAAATTTAGGATGGGCATTAAATCCAGTGTTTGATGTCCTTACAATAGAAAGGAAAGGGAGATTTTACATAAAGACACAGAAGAGAAATACAGAAGGTAATATGAAGGTGGAGGCAGAGATTGGTGGGATGCAGGTCAAAGACTTCTGGCAAACAGCAGAAGCCAAGAGACAGGGAATAGATTTTTACTCAGAGCCTCCAGAAGGTATCAACCTTGCTAACACCTTGATTTCAGACTTCAGACCTCCCAAACTGTTAGAGAATAAATTTATATTGTAAGATATTTTGTGGTGATTTGTTACACAGCCTGATGGAACTAATACACTGAGTTTTCCTGGAGCCATCTTTTCTGCCAGAGATGATCTTTCCTAAGAATGGAAGAGTAAGAGTGAGCTTTGGTTTTAACATTAGTGCCTGGATCCAGCTCAGCTTGTAGTCAACTGTACCTCTGGATTTCTCAGTCTGAAAGCCAATAAATGCTCTCTAAACTCATTTGAGTTATGATTCTTTCATGAATAACTGAGAGACTTCTGATATGGATCAGCACTAAGAAAATATTATTCAGTTTTCAAGGCCCAGCCATGGTGGTGTTTTTTCCACAAAGCTTTCCCTGGGTTCCTCAGCCTGAAAGGTTCCTTTTCCCCCTCTAGGTTTCTTCCTATAACTCTTTTATTCCTCCCACATATGATGCTATTAAACTTACCTTATTTTCCTTATTAGACCTTTAGCCTTTTAAAAGCAAGAACCCCATTCTTATCTTCTTTGCTGCACAAGCTCTATGCTATTTACATAGCAGGTGCTCAGAGCATATTTGATAAACAGATAAATGAAAAAATGAAGGAATTAAGAAGTGGGTTTCAGTGTTGATAGCTGAGAGTGGAAAAAAATAGTTTTGTGTTAGGGCCTCTCCTGGTGTTCCTAATTATACCAAACACTCAAATCCCCAATCCACTTCCTCATAAATGGCACTACTAGGAAACCCAGCCAAAGTCCAGGATGGCTGTGAGCAAGCAGTTGGTTGGGTCCTTTGCCAACATAATAACTGTTAGGCTTTTGTAAAGGGCAGTTGTTACTTCAAATCTGAAGTATCTATCATATCACTCTCCTGTTTGAAACCTTTCAATGGAATCCCACAGCTCTTAGGAAAAAGTCCAAATGCTTGTTCAAGGCCTTTGAAAACTGGCTCCTTCCAATTTTTCTTATCTCTCAAAACTCCATCACTTGGAGTTTATGCTCTGGATTCTTGCACTTCCTTGGTCATGGCAAAAATTTCATCTGTTCTCTCTTCTCTTTCTTTATCCTCTTCTTCTGTCTCTCTCTTGCAGACCTTTGTTCTTCTGGAACATTCTTCCTCCAACTCTTTTCACTGAGATTATTTCTCTGTGCATTCATTAGACCTTTGCTTGGACATTATTTCCTATGGAGGCCTTCCTTCATTCAACTGGGACCACCCTCTGTGTCCCCAGAGCCCTCCGCATTTCTCTAGCATAGCTTTTGCTACTCTGCATTGCAATTGCCTATTCGTTTGACAATAGCGTTCATTAATACTGTCTGAATCACATCTATTTTGGCCAACATTTCATTCGAGAATACAGTGCACAGTAGAGATGCTCCACACATAGTTCTCAAATGGTCACATAAATAAATAAATGAATAAATAAACACATAAATAAATGATGGAGAATTTAATGGTAAGTCTCAAAAGTCTAACTTGGTCTTAGTCCTGTTCTCCTTTGTTCATTTCCTCACTCTCAAGGAGTAACCAGGCCTTCTTACTTGGGCCAGAGGGGAAGAGAGGGAAGTGAGGATTGCTAAATGTTTAGCAAGATGAATATGAGTCATTTCCAACATGGAGCCCTTGTTTCCTTAACTGTCCATAAAAACCATAATGGGGATACCAAGAGATATTTAGTATTTTAAGAGCCAGACAAAAATCACACAAAGCCCATGATAAGACTGCACAGGCTAACAAAACTAGACTGGTGTTGGGTGTCAGGGGGAAAAGTCTATGTATGATAGAGAATAGTGTTATTCTATTTCTCCTTCTACTGCTAATGGAACTCTTGAGGGTTGCACTTATACTTGGGGGCAGACATGGCCATGCAAACAAAAGAGCTTGTGTCTCTTTCTCATGGAGGCACTTAATTACTGCTATCAGGCTTTCCAGTCAGGTCTTCCCTTGCCTGATGTCATGGACATATCCCATGAACCTCACAGACTTGTTATGAGCAAAAAGTAACCTTGTTGAGATAAACCATTGAGATGATTTTGAGCTTGTTTGTTACATTAGAAACTATTTTGATAGAAGTATTGTGTTATCATTTTTTAATCTGGTGCTTGGCACAGAAGAGATATGCAATAAGTGTTGCTGAATAAATGAATGAATGAATAGAAAACAATTAACTAGGAAGCCATCTCATTATAGATCCTTGAAAGTCAGAAAACAGACTTGGAAGATTTTTTTTAAAAGTTACAAATAAAACAGATGCCTCCAGGCATTGCATTGCAGAGCCTCCTTATTCCCAGCACTAGTACAAGTAACTTTGCCAATAGAACTCAGTTAAAAACAAAAATATATGATAAGAACCATTGCTCATAAATCTAAGCTCTTTGATTATCTTAGTCATAAATAACTTTCTCCAAAATACTAGGGATATCGGATTCATTGATAATTGGTCTTTGCTGCTCAGTGGGTTTTAAAACTCAATAATGAATCCAAGAAGTAGTTTGCACTTCACTTGATCAAACAAAAAACTCAAGATAAGTAATATTAAATCCGATGGGACCAATTTTCAGAACCTCTTTTTGTAGAATTTTGTGACTGCATCACCGTAGACACCTGGTTGGAAACAATAGCATGGCATATGCTGTTATGCTTCTTTGCCCCAGAGTTTGCAGAAGCCTGCAGTTTGACATCAATACCGAAGGCAGGGGTTTTCTTCTCTAGTACATTGATTTTAAATTAAATTAACTCTGATCTTTAGGTCATCTCCTAGATTATAAAAGCGGAATGCCTCATTAATGATGAAAACAGTAGAAGTAAATGTATTGGAGCAGGTTGAGCAATTTAAGTGCTTTAAAATGCAACTAGTGCAAAGCAGGGGTAGTGCAAGCTATTCAATTAAGGATTGATTCCAGACATGCTGATGGGGAGAAACTACTTGAGCAGAGTGAATCTTTGAAAATAGTTGTGATCTTATGAGGATAGCACCTTACTTGCCCTCTATTCTTTGGATCCTACTGTGCTCACATGAATCTTCTTTTCCACTTAATCAGGATGATCCCATCTTCTTCCACAATCTTCTTCACTTTCAAAAGAAAGAATTAGTTGCATGGTTTCGATTTTCCACTTGAATCATGATGCCCCAACTTCTTCTACAACATTCTCCACTTTCAGAAGAGTGCATTAGTTATTTAATGCTGCATAACAAATTACCCCAAAACTTAGTGGCTGAATCAACAATATCTATTTTCTCAGTATTTAGAGGTCAGGAATCTTGATGCAATTCAACTGGATCTTCTGCTTGCAAGGTCTTCTCACAAGCTTCAATGAAGGTGTCTACTGGGGCTTCAGTCATCCCAATGCTTAAAAAGGATGAATCCACTTGGGGAGAGATCTATTTCCAAACTCAATCATGTGGTTGTTGGCAGGATCCAAATCCTTGGATGTTGAACTCAGGAGCCTCAGTTCCTTGATGGCTGTTGGCCAGAAGGTGCCCTAAGTTCCTTGCCAGATGGGCCTACTCATAGGGCATCACAAAATATGGCAACAACCCAGGCATGTGCCCTGACTGGGAATCAAACCATGACCTCCCGGTTCAATAGAGCAAGTAGGCAAAAAGAGCCAGATAAAAACTGAGAGAAAGATAGCAAGATGGAAATCATAGATTTTTATGGCCTAATTTTAGAAGTGCCATTCCAACACTTTTGCTGTATTTTATTCATTAGCACTGAGTCATTAGGTCCAGTCTACATTCTCAGGGAGGGGATTTTATCAGGCATGAATAACAGTAGGTGGGAAACATTGGGAGGCATATTAGAAGCCTGACTAGCATGAAGAGCAAATGTCTGGTAGCAGAAATTACTTATCAGTCTTTTTTGCCACTCTATCTCATTAGAAGAGGAAAATTAATAGATATTTATGACCAAAGCAGTCTCCTGTAAATTAAAAGTTCTATGATATGTTTTAACATATATCTATTGATTTCAGACAGAGGAAGGGAGAGGGAAAGAGAGAGAGAAACATCAATGATGAGAGAGAATCATTGGTCAGTTGCCTCCTGAATGCCCCCTACCGGGGATTGAGGCTGAAACCCTGGCTTGTGCCCTGACCGTAAATTGTACCATGACCTCCTGGTTCATGGGTCAATGCTCAACCACTGAGCCACACCAGCTGGCTAACTTTAAAATTAAAGAAAATTTGCATTTTACTTCATCTGTCCCATAATGTAATGAGAGCTAATAGATATACAAAGATTTTTTTTCAATATATGTAATAAGTTATTTTTTAAAGAATATGTGTTTTTTTTTACTGACATTAGAGAGAGAGGAAGGGGGATAGAGAGCGATACACTGATGTGGGAGAATCATCAATTGGCTGCCTCTTCCACGCCCCCTACTGGGGATCTAGTCTGCCACCAAGGCATGTGCCCTAACTGGGAATGAAACCAGCGAACCAACTGAGCTATACCAGCTAGGAGCAGAGCTTATTACTTTCCAGACACTACTCCTCACAAAATATCCTGTAAATGTATCATTATATCTCTATTTTAAGTATTAGGAAACTGAGATACTGAAAGGCAAACAACTTTGCCAAGGTCACTCAGCTAGTTAATGAAAAAATCAAGATTCACTCAAAGCAATTAGACTCCAGATCAGGCTGTTGTGTACTGTATTTTACTTACTTTTAAAGATATTTTTGGATCACCTGCTGTTATGAGCTGAATTGTGTCTCCTCAAGTTTGTATGTTGAACTCCTAACCCTGAGTATTTCAGAATGTGACTATATTTGGAGAAAGGGCCCTTTAAGAGGCAATTAAGTTTAAATGAGGTCATTGGGATAATCCATAATCCAATATGACTGATGACCTCATGAGAAGAGGAGATTAAGACCCAGACAAATCAAAGGGAAGACCATGTGAAGACATTGGAAAAAGTTGGCTATTTACAAGATAAGAAGAGAGGCTTTAGAACAAACCAACACTGCTCAGACCTTGATCTTGCACTCTAGCTTCTGGAACTCTGAGGAAATAAATTTCTGTTGTTTAAGCCAATCAGTCAGTAGTATTCATAATGGCAGGCCTAATAACTAATACACCTGTTATCAGGAATGTTAATGTCTCCGGATAATGTGCCATATATTAGCTATGGTTTCCAGGATCTCTGGGCACACCCCAGTTTCACTAGCTCACAGGTGTTGAAAAGTATTTGGGATTTGGCAGCCAAAGCAAGAACTATCTTTAGCATGTAAAATTAGGCAAGTTCCATAACTTTTCTTTAAAATGAGACTAAGAACTACCACACAGGGCTGTTGAGGAAATTAACGAGATAATGTGAAAGTGTCTGGCACAGTAGCTGACATGTATTCAACCCTTAGTAAATGTCGTTTATTGCTTAAATGGCAAGTCACATGTTAAAGCAATTACTGAAGACACAGCAGAAGCAAGGCACCTTGTGTTCATTCTTTCTCTCTATCTCTCTCTCTCTCCATACTGTTCTGGAAAAAAGAATTATTAAAGTTTTCCATTTTTCTTCAATGCAGGCATTTGGTCCATTGCAAATTTTCTCCACACTGGTCCAGTCCTTTATTGCCATTCTTTCTGTAAATGAAAAAATATCAAGAAAATTCCAAAATGGCTCAGTTTCCAGTCTTCTATGAACCCTTTCCAGCGGTTCTCAATGTGTGGGTCGCAACACCTGAAAATACATCCTGCATATCAGATATTTACATTACGATTCATAAAAGTAGCAAAATTACAGTTATGAAGTAGCAACGAAAATAATTTTATGGTTGGTGGTCACCACAATATGAGGAACTGTATTAAAGGGTCGAGGCATTAGGAAGGTTGAGAACCACTGCTTAGATTGAAGATTATAAGAAATATATAAGACTCTGTTACAAAAAAATCCATCCAAGTTGACTCCAGTTTAATTCAACCAATGCTTACTAAGTAAACTATCTTCTGTCATCTAATAACTAACAACGAATGCAATGTCAACCTGCGTCAAAGCAGGAATAGTTATATGAAAAAGAGAAGATACTAATTCCTTTGCATTTGATATTGGTCAGATCACATTTGGAACATTGTTTTCAATTATAGATACCCTTATTAAATATAGAAATTAACAAAGGATATAGTGTTCATGGGATGGTGAGAAGTATAGGTGAAACATTATTGAAAGAAATGTGGACATTTAGCCTGAAGATGAGAAAAAAATAAGTGTTTTAAATTCTTAGACACCTGTATGGAAGAAGAGTTCATCTCTGTTGCTCTCAGTAACAAAATTGTAACTTCTAGTGAGGCAGAATTCAGTTCAGAAAAACTAAAAATGTTTGCTGTGGACTGAGTTGGGTTCCCCCAATCTCAAATTTATGTTGAAGATTCAACCCCAACCATGACTATATTTAGATATAGGGAGGTAATTAATGTTAAGTAAAATCAGAATCGGTGGCCTTATAAAAAAGGAGAGAAATTTCTCTCTCATCATGTGCACAAACTAAGGAAAGACTACGTGAGCACACAGCAAGTAGCCTGCTGTCTGTAAGCCAGGAAGAAAGGTCTCATCAGGAATGGAATGTGCCAGAACTTTGATCTTAAAATTTTCATCCACCAAGAACTGTGAGAAAATAAATTTCTGTTGTTTAAGACACTCAGTCATGGCATTTTGTTGTGGCAGTTACAAGAAGTAGGGTGATGTCTAGACCTTAAAGTCAAATAATTTAATGAGCATTTGAGTAGTAAGCAGGGGCCCAGATGTGTTAGGGCACATCATAGCAGGTTGGAGATTGGAGGGGCTGACTGCAGTGGCTCCTTCCTCCTTTGTGATTCTATGACTTCCCAAGTCTTTAAAGCTCATGGACACAGAAGCACAGGATACTCTGCTTGAATTACTATCCTCTTACTTTATGGAAACTAGACAAATTGGTTTCATCTGTTGTGTCAATTGTGATTGACAGTGGCTGCCTGAAACACTGTTTTGAGCAAGATTTTTGAAGTTGCATGGGGAAAAAAACCATGATAAAAAGAGCTGCTACTGCTCTGGCTGGTATGGCTCAATTGGTTGGGCATTGTCCTGTGCATTAAAAAATTGCCAGTTTGATTCCTGGTCAGGGCACATGCCTGGGTTGTGAGCTCAATCTTCAGTAGTGGGCATGCAGGAGGCAGCTGATCAATATTTTGCTTTCACATCAATGTTTCTCTCTCTCTCCCTCTCTCCTCCTCTCTCTCTAAATATCAATAAAAAATCTTTTTAAAAAAGAGCTAATACTTACTGGGCACTTGTTATGCACCAGGTCCTATTATAAGCCTGGTATTTGTATTGATGTACTTTAATTTACACAATTCTAGGTGTAATATCAACATTTTTAAATAAGAATATTAAGGCAAAGACAAGTTACCACTCAAAGGCCACATGGTTAGGAAATGGCAGCATCAGACTACAAATTCAGTAGTTAGTTTAGAGAGCTTTTGCCTGGGATTACTAGATTATATCACCTATCCAACAATCCATTTACAAAATTTAAGATGAGTGGAGGGGGTTGAAGAGATATATGTTCAGAAGTCCTTATCTCAGGATTTTCTTTGAGGGACATCAAACTAAGAAAAGTGAGCATAAAATATTTTATTTCAATGTCAGTCATTCAGACTCACACCAGAAATCTTTTAAAGATCCTTTAATAGTTGAGTAACAGATTAATGCTCACTTTTTTAGACATTCTAAATTATACGGAAGCTATGTTGTAGAATTCCATTTGGGACTATGTTTCCCCACTTCATGATGGTAACCTCAATTGTTAAACAATATTTCTCTGTTTCTTCAGCCATCTGTATTTATAAGAATACCAACTTCCTTATTTAAAAAAAATTTTTAGACATATGTTTTTATTGATTTTTAGAGAGAGAGGAAGGGAGAGGTATAGAGAGATAGAAACATCAATGAGAGAGAAACATCAATTGGCTGCCTCCTGCACACCCCCTACTGGGTTTCAAGCTCATAACCCCAGCATGCACCTTGACTGGGAATTCAACTAGTGACCTCTCGGTTCAGGGGTCTATGCTCAACCACTGAGCCATACCAGCCAGGCACTAATTCCTTTCTTAATAGGCTCCTGCCCAGATATCTATTTACCCTGGAAATCATGTCTGCTCAATACTTTCCCCAGACACCTTCTTTCTCCACAGCACTTTCCCTCTCTTATCTGCTGTTGATTTTCCTCATGCAACCTCTTGCACAGCGTACTGATAGCTGCAAAACTATTTCCTGTCTTGTCTGTCACCCAGCTGTGTCTGATGGAGGTAATGTCATTGTTTTTCTCTTCTCTGGTCTCGATCTGGTTGATCTGCTCAGGTAACTGTGTCTGTTGAGTACTCTATCAACAGCCCCCAAATTTGATACATAGCAGTAGGCTTTTCCCTCAAGACAAACACAGCCCTCTCTTCCATTAAACCCAAAGGACAATTGCCAGTATCTCATGTCTTCAGTGTCTGACAGATTTATGAGAGACAAGCAAATGAGAAGCACTGGATTATAAAATTTTCCCAGGTATTCATTGTGAATATACCTGATTTTTTATTTTATTTTTTTTGTAGAACATCTCATGTCTCACCTTGCACATGTCTCAATGTATCTCATTTTAGAATTTATTTTAAATATTTTTAAATTAGCTTCATGAGTGCTGCATCTTTTCTCCTTCCAGAATTTCCCTGTGTTCTCTTTATTGTAAGGAGGGCTAAGGAAAGATGATAAAAATCTACATTCCTTGATCCTACATTTTAAAATGCAAGATGTTAAAATCAAATAAAGTAGGTCAAGGCTTCTCTGTAGTTAGCAGAATCTAGCGCTTTTCCATATCAGCAAATATTAAAGATGATAGGCAATCAAAGTGCTATATCTTTCTTTAGTATGAGAAAATGTTATTAAGAAGCTAACATTTGAGTTTTATCTTCACCAAAGAAATGGAAGGAATCCAGCTATTTATTGCTTATGATTTTAGAGATGGCTATTTATGCATTTAAGTAGAGGTACTCTATTTTGTATTTATTTGGACAATGAGTAATAGTTAAACACATTCAACTAATTAATTATGAGTGAAGTCTATTTAAATGCATTGTTTGGTTAAGCTTACAAAACCCTCAGGATTCTGAAGCAATATTTAAAGTTGGAAGGTCTGATAGAACAAAATAGAAGAATCACAAAGTGGAATAATACTTGAATTCAAAGCTAGAGGTACCTGGGGAAAACTTTAAGTCTGGTTTATTTTGAGGTTGAAGAAAGTGATGAATATCCTCCATTATTCCGGGACATAATAGCACTCAGTTGGACAAACATAATAAAATGTGTAAGTAAAATAAAAAATGCTGCTATTTTTTCTAATAATTGCAACCTCAACATCTAGGATGCATGCTATGCTCCTTTAATGAAAGAGAAGAATGCAAAAACCTCTAAAGCAGGCTAACACTATTAATATAATGAATTATTTTGTAAAAATTCACCTCACTAGCGTGAAGGAATAATTTTAACAACTATTTGCAAGATAAAGCAAAGATGGTGCTATTAGTTAACAGGGAGAATCACTGGTTAAAGGACTTTGTCATGGAGGGACTGCAACCTGAACCTAGAATCTTTCATCTCCTTCCAAATATGGCACATGCCATTAAAGTGTGCAGGAGAGAGTCATACTAATACCTATTTTAAATTGGAATCATTGCTTGATGAGGATGTCATAAGCTCCTTAGCTACTGCTGGAACTATCTAAGGTTCTAATCTCCTAAAGTCCATGCAAACTCTTAGGAGATGCTTCTTATCTCTGCTAAGCCCAGTCAACAGCCAGATCCAGTCCTTTATAGTGGGGCACATTGGATTTGAAGCAGTTGGGGCACTGGCTGTTAGCCTTGACCTGGGTGCCATTTATGGCCCACATACCCCTGTCTTTTCTTTTGCATCCTAATGCTGCAGCTTGGTGTCAACATCCTCCTAATTTTAATCAAGGTTCCATATTGGCTGTTTTCCCTGTACCAACCTCTGGTACCACAGGAAAAGCAGCCCTACCTGGAATACAGGCTGGTCTCTTATGGGCTGGAAGTGTTCTTCTGGTTCATTTATTTTCTTTATCTTTATTTCTTGGGCAAAATGAAAACTAAATATATATGGTTTATTAAAGTAAGAGGAAGATGGGGAGGATAACAGAAAATAGGGGATGGGAGGAAGGGGAAGAAGAAGAAAATGCACCTGGCGACATGTAGGAAGGGATTGCTGTGAAGGTCACTAACATGTGACATGGTTAAACACCTTGACCTCTTGTTAGAAAAAACAGCTCATGGAGTAGAAGTCATGGATTAGGACAATAGGAAAGTTTCTTATCATCTCAGACAGCCCCAACCACAATAAATGACTATTCTCCCAGGAAGAGCTTTAAAATATCCTTTTCTACTACACCAAGAAATCTTACTTAACAAACAATAACATCATAAAGAACACAAACACAGACCAAGTAAGCTAAACTCTGTTACTGTGTGTGTATGTGTATGTGTGTGTGTGTGTGTGTGTGTGTGAGAGAGAGAGAGAGAGAGAGAGAGAGAGAGAGAGAGAGAGAAGATGATGATGCTGCCATCATGGATGAATAGATTTAATTTATGGAAACCTGAAACTTTTATAATTTAGGGAGAACTTTTAAAAAACAAATACAAAATTATAAATGACAACTTAGTTATTTAAAAGATATTTATTTAGAATGAGAATAGAAATTACAGCAGATACTACATTTTTAAAGCTGTCAAATACACAAACATTACAAAAAATAACAATGCCTTATTAATGAACTGCCTGACATGTCTCTATTATACTTATCTTTGGCTGCACATTCTCTTATTGCTTCTTCACATGGCAATACTTTTGAAATATAATCCTTTCTAGATAAAACAGAAAAAAGGTCTCTTAAATTATTGATTAATATTTACTTTTTATTATCAATAATTTAGAAAGTCTTATTTTACCTATAACACTAATTATTGTTAATATCTCATAAATTTGCAAGAATGTCAGGTTTCAATTATATGTAAGCTATTACAGAGGTACTCACTCTTTGTAATACTGACATAGCTTTGAGCCCTACAAACACAAGAATTCTGACAATTCTATTTCTTAGTATTACCTTCAAGAAAGTAAATGTATGTCACAGTTGTAATTGCATCTACCATATTATGAGTATATTCCCAATGGTAAAGAAATTTGGTTCTGACCAGACATCAGTGAAAACTAAATGCTCTGTTTTCAGTGTTATGTGTCTGCTGATTGGAAGATTCTTCACACAGTGCTTCTTGCTTCGCAGGTTTCAAACCATGTTTCTCCTCCAGGATCCACATGTTTCCCATGCCAGCTGCCATAGGACACACTGATATTGTGATATGACTTCTGGTCCCACACCTTCATGTCCTGAAGCTCAGTGAGTTAGCTTAATAAATGGCAGCAATGTACCTGGAAGGCCAGCAGTATCTTAACTATATATGGAAGTGCCTAGGAGGCACATAAATATATTCCACTAAGTACAAATTAATGTATGAGCAATTTGATCTCCCGGGATCCCAAATTCCTGGGGCCACATTAACACTACCTGACTTGAAGGGAAGTATGTCAGAGTGGAGATTAGAGTAGAAATAAACGGTGGCCTTAAGTAATTGTGGTTATATTATCTTATTCATATATAGTTTATGCATTTATAGAGCCTCTCCCAGAGACTAGAGATAGTCTTGCTTAGTAATGAGGGTCCTAAAGCAAGATATAGACATTTCTCTGAAGATGTCAATTGAAAAGAATAATATGGAGCAGATTACAAGAGAAATAGATCTTCGAGTTTCTTATTGAGGAGAAATTCTATTTTGCTGTCAGAACCCAAAGTATCTTATTCATAATTTTAAAATATAAGAATGTGTTTTGGGACATGTATTTTTTTTTATCCTGCTGTATAGATTTTAGTCATTCTCATATTCTACTATTGTCTTTGTAAACCCTCCAGGCAGGGAACTGGTCTTTGTGGAAACTACATAACTGTTATAGTCCTGATTTTGGTGTCCAAGTCGGATAAACTAGGATAAATAGCTCTCGAATATAATTCTATCTTGATAAGCCTTATTTCCTCGGTAGGTCACAAGTTACAGAAGAAGAAAATATTCCAAGCACTGAAACAATCTCTATGTTATGAATACGCTCTTTGCAACAACAAAATCTTGATAGCCTATGCTGAAAGCTTAAACTCTAGTGATACATAGAAATTGGAGCAAATGAAAAAAAAATTATAGAAATAGATTTAAGCAACTGATAGATGTCTTAACAAAGTTTAAACAAGATTTAAAATGACAATTATAAAATCCATGACTATTTGTTGTAAAATAAGTCACTTTGCTATTATGAAAGAGATGTATAGAAACATCATGAATCTCTATAATAGAAAGGGAGTCTCTTATTGAGTAAAATGAAAGTGAGGCATGAAGAGTCAGGAAGCCAATATTTTGACTCTGAATGTAGAAAAAAAGAAGCATAAATTACCTGGATACATTCTAATGCATATCATTTTGCTTCTCAAAAGCCTACCTCAAATTATTAAAAGAATCAGGTTTGCTTTATACTTTTACCTAGTTCTTATATGTAAAACTAAGAATTTGTCGAAGAAACATTAGTCTGAAAAATACTGAAAAGAAGTTACCTAATTTATTTTTCTTTGGGAATAAAAACATTTAATCCTAGATAGGAAAGATATTGTCCATTCTTACAGATTTATAGAAAAGGAGATTCAGAGCCATCATTCCACAGAATCTCAGTGTTTCCATTATTCTCATAAAAAATGAATTCACCCATCTAACTTTCTAACAAGAAAGTATGGTTCTGTTTTATTTCTGATATAAAAAATAAAAATCAGCCCAGCCGGTGTGGCTCAATTGTTGAGCTTCAACCCATGCACCAAAAGGTCTGTGGTTTGATTCCTGGTAGCACATGCCTGGGTTCTGGTCTTGATCCCCAGCAGGGGGTGTGCAGGAGGCAGCCAATCCATGTTGATGGTGATGCATGGATGTTTCTATTTCTCTCACCCTCTCCTTTCCTCTCTCTCTAAAATCAATAAAAACATATTTTAAAAAATAAATATCAGTGTATTCATAATCTTTTGCACACTAACAATTTACAGTTTTGCTAAACTCATACTCCAAATTGTGTATTTTCTTTCTGACCAGAAAAATTCTGCTTGCTTTGGTATTTTCTCATATAACTCTTAGTCCATTTTGACTCATCTTTTAATTTGATCCCTCTTACTCTTCTTTTATATATATTTGTTATTGTATCAGTCAAAAATATGTTTGTCTGCTAGTAACAAAAAAACAACAAACAGTAGTTTAAACAGAAAAGGGTGTTTTGTTGTTGTTGTTGTTGTTTGTTTGATTGATTGTTTTGTCCATGCAACAAATGTACATGAGTAGGCAGTAAAGAGCAGGTTGGTAGCTTACTAATGTCATTAAGTATCCTTTTTTTAGCCCCCTCCATTCTTCCCTCTTTGCTATACTTCAGATGAGACCTTTCTCAACATGCATGTAACCTCGTGGTCACGAGATGACTGCTGCACCTCCAAGATGATGTTCATGTTACACACAGAAAGATACAGGAGAAAACTAAACTTCTCTCATCAGCAGGTGGAGTCTATTACCCTACCCATGGGATCTAGGTTGGCCTTGTGATTCTCCATGACCAACAGACTATAAAGAAATTAAATATATTCCAATTACAAGCTTAGGCCTCAAGAGGTCCTGCATTCTTTTACCCCCCTTTGGAAACCTGCTTTGATGCCACTAAAACAGTCTGTTAGAGGATGAGAGACCATGTGGAGCTGAGACTGGCCATCCCAGTTGAGGCTACACTAAATCAATGAGTCCAAAACTGACCCACATTGAACTACAGACACATGAGTGGGCCAGCCTAGATTGTAAAGGATGTTCAGTTTTACTCCCACCTAAATTGGTGACCTAAGGAATCATGAGCTAAATAAATGGTTGTTTTAAATCACTACGTTATAGGGTGTTTTCCTATGCAGTGAAAGCTAACTGATACCCTTGAGTTCTTCTGTGTTGTCCCATTCCAACCCCATATCCACCAATAGTTCTATTGACCTAGATGAATTCATTTCTACTCTAGTTGAATGCTTACATTTCATTTGTTATCAATAGAAATTGAGTAGTGCCTTTAACTTATTTCTTTGGAATTCCTTTTGACAGTTTTGGACAAGACAACAATGAGTCCAAGTGGATTTCTCTTGTGTATATCTTACACATGATCCCATATTTTTGCTCACCGTAAGCCAAAGAAAGTAGGGTTTCTAGCACCATCACTCCTTTCCTTCAGATGTTACTGTAAATGAAAGATCCTAATACATAGCATCCCCCAAACTTCAGAGTGTAGTTATCAAACTCTGAATCAAGCCTTTCCTTTGGCTTGAGGTGAAGGGGAAAATACTCCTCTTGCACCTTCGTGAATGGATGGGACTCACAATATGCCATCTGCCTCCCCCAAACCCTCTGTAATCTCTAACAGTCCAACCCTGACCCTAAGAGCAGTGGTTCTCAACCTTCTAGCCCTTTAAATACAGTTCCTCATGTTGTGACCCAACCATAAAATTATTTTCGTTGCTACTTCATAACTGTAATGTTGCTACTGTTATGAATCGTAATGTAAATATCTGATATGCAGGATGGTCTTAGGCGACCCCTGTGAAAGGGTCGTTCAACTGCCAAAGGGGTCACGACCCACAGGTTGAGAACCGCTGCTAAGAGTCTTTTAACTGATTTTGGATCACTTATCTTGAAAATATTACATCATGCATTCTCACCTCATATTGGAATGTGAGACTTAATTCCATTATATCATTCTGTACATGGAAATAAAGTAGTCTTCATATGCAGGTTTTTAAGTTTATATAAAAATACTAGAGCCTGGACAGTTGTGGCTCAGTGGTTGAGCATCGACCTATGAACCAGGAGGTCATGGTTAGATTCCAGGTCAGAACACATGCCTGGGTTGCAAGCTGGCTTCCCAGTAGGGGGCGTGCTGGAGGCAGTCAATTAATGATTCAATCTTAATTGATGTTTTTGTTCTTATCTCTCTCCCCTTCTCCCTTACTCTCTGAAATCAATAAAAAATGTATTTTAAATTATTACTAGAGTCATTTTGGGCTGGTGGTAGGCAGGGATGGAAGTAACTGCTTTCCAGTACTGAGAACTTAACAGAAAGTATGCCACATCTTAACTCAAATTTTAATCACAAAACTTTAAATGCACTTGAACATTATCATTGTCACTTGGGATTCAACGCTACCTGAAGGACTATAAACAAAACTTAATGAATGCCAGTGAGAAGGTGTCACAAACATCAAGGGGACTCCTGGTGGGGTGCTGCACAGAGCAGCTGCCCTACAATGTCTGTTCTTATTTAACATCTTCATTCATAAGCCAGACTAGGGAACAGACAGCACACTGATGAAATTCACAGATGGTACTCATTTGGGAGATATTATGAATACCAGGGATATCAGGGAAATGATACAAAAGGTCCTAGGGAAGGAATAACAATGAGACTTGACTTTGAAAATGCAAAGCGATGTGTCTGAATATAAAAAAAGAAACCTTCAACATTAAAATAGAGAGGAGAAAAGTAGAAGTCAATGTTGAAAGTGACATCAAGTTGGATAATGGAGTTAAATTTAAAAATGGGCCCTGTGAAATATAGCAGTAAAATTACTAATGTATTTCTTAATCCTCTCTGATCTCTGAAAGCTGAATTAGGTGTCATTATTATGTGTTCCCATATTCGTAAGTTATCATATTGTTTTCATAAATTCCCTCCTGTGATTTGTCTATCCTTCCCTATCAGATTTTAAGCTTCTTAAGCACAAGGATTATTGTAAATCTTGGGCCTGCTTCAGTGACTGGCCCATAGTAGGCACTGGGTAAATACTTCTTGAAAATACTAGTACAAATGGACTACATCCAACAGCATCTCTTTTTATGGCATGTGATGGTAAAAAGTTATCAGATAGAGTGTATGTAGAGAACCAAGATGGTGGCATAACGTATATACTTGTATGTGCTTCCCCCCACAACCACATCAAAACTACAAGTAAAAGACAAAACGGCTATCATCCAGAACCACGAGAAAGCTGGCTGAGTGGAAGTTCTAAAACTAGAAGGAAAGAAAAAAGTGCATTGAGACTGGGTAGGAGGTGCAGAGGCGCCAAGAGCAGAGGTAGAGAGAGGTGTGTGAAACGGGCTGGCAACTGGGTACGCTGTTTTTTTTTTTCAATTGGAAGGGAGAACAAGCTCCCGAACACTCTGAACTCCAGTTTTGGGTAAGACTCTGGGGACCCAGACTCCTACCTGGTGATTCCCCGCCTCACCCAATTTACAACCCCACCCAAGCTGTGCGCAGCAGCTTTTGCATATGAATTTCCTGTCCTCCTGTCCTTTAACCTAACAAACTGCAGCTGGGTTAGAGAGCTCCAAAACTTCCAAACCCCAAAGAGGAGAAATCTGCAGATCTC
>NW_005370777.1:2617846-2629969 GCF_000412655.1 Myotis brandtii
GAAACGGGCTGGCAACTGGGTACGCTGTTTTTTTTTTTCAATTGGAAGGGAGAACAAGCTCCCGAACACTCTGAACTCCAGTTTTGGGTAAGACTCTGGGGACCCAGACTCCTACGGGGAGAAACTGGACTGTCTGGCATCGGGTCAGAAAGTGAGGGTGGCTTTCTTGTAGAGCTGCTCACAGGGATCATTGCTACTGTGGGGGCACGGGACTCAGAGACGCAGAGGCCCGGAGACTGGGAAACGTGGAGAAGCAGAGACAGCTGACTGACAGCTATTGCTGTTTGCTCCGCCCTGGTGATTCCCTGAGATCCCGCCTCACCCAATTTACAACCCCACCCAAGCTGTGCGCAGCAGCTTTTGCATATGAATTTCCTGTCCTTTTGCAGCCTAACCTAACAAACTGCAGCTGGGTTAGAGAGCTCCAAAACTTCCAAACCCCAAAGAGGAGAAATCTGCAGATCTCGCTGTAGCTCCTGCTGGGTGGACCCAGGCACTGGCTGACTTTGCACCTTATTGGAGATCCAGGAGTCAGTGTACCCAGTGGTCAGATACCAGAATTCAACTCCTCACATCCATAAGTGACACACTCAACAGGCAGGCTCAGTGAGCACCAAAGCCACACTGAAGCAAGTCCTGCCCCATAAGGGTGTCTCCAGCACAGCAGTTCTTCTACTATAGACACAGCGGATCCTCACAGCCAATTGGCCTGAAGGTCAATTCCTCCCAGGGATACCAACAGCAATCCAGGCTTAACTACAACAAGACTGTGCACATAGCACACAAACGGGTGCACCAAGAGTGTTCACCTCAGCTGATTGGGGAGGCTGAGCCACTGGGCCCAATAGGACACCTACCACACAAAACCACTGTATCAACACAGGGAAGCAGCCAAAATGCAGAGACAAAGAAAGATGTCACGAATGAAAGAAATGGAGGAAAGCAAACGACTGGATATAGAGTTCAAAACCACAGTTATAAGGTTACTCAAGAATCTTCTACAAACCTCCAAGAAACTTAGTGAGACATCCGAGGAACTTAGTGAGACCTTCAAGGATCTTAATGAGAATGCCAAAAAATGGAAAAGAACCAGTCAGAAATTAAGCATACACTGTCTGAAATAAAGAATAATATACAGAAATTCAACAGTAGACTAGAGGATCCCAAGAATCAAATCAAAGATTTGAAATATGAGGAAACAAAAAACACCCATCTGGAAAAGCAAAAAGAAAAAAGAATCCAAAAATATGAAGATAGTGTAAGGAGCCTCTGGGACAACTTCAAGCATACCAACATATGAATTATGGGGGTGCCAGAAGAAGAGAGAGAGCAAGATATTGAAAACCTATTTGAAGAAATAATGACAGAAAACTTCCCCTACCTGGTGAAAGAAATAGACTTACAAGTCCAGGAAGCACAGAGAACCCCAAATAAGAGGAATCCAAAGAGGACCACACCAAGACACATCATAAAATGCCAAGGGCAAAAGACAAAGAAAGAATCTTAAAATCAGCAAGAGAAAAATAGTTAGTTACCTACAAGGGAGTACTCATATGACTGTCAGCTGATTTCTCAACAGAAACTATGCAGGCCAGAAGGGAGTGGTGAGAAATATTCGAAGTGATGAATAGCAAGAACCTACAACCAAGATTACTCTACCCAGCAAAGCTATCATTTAGAATTGAAGGTCAGATAAAGAGCTTCACAGACAAGAAAAAGCTAAGGGAGTTCATCACCACCAAACCAGTATTATATGAAATGCTGAAGGGTATTCTTTAAGAAGAGGAAGAAGAAGAAAAAGGTAAAGATAAAAATTATGAACAACAAAGTGACAACAAATACATATCTATTAACAAGTGAATCTAAAAATTAAGTCAATAAAAAATCTGATGAACAGAATAAACTGGTGAATATAATAGAATCAGTGGCATAGAAAGGGAGTGGACTGACAATTCTCAGGGGGAAAGGGATGTGGGGGGGGAGGGAAGAGACTGGACAAAAATCGTACACCTAGGGACGAGGACAGGGGGGAGGTAAGGGCATGGGGTGAGGTGGGAACTGGGTGGAGGGGAGCTATGGGGGGAAAAAGAGGAACATCTGTAATAATCTGAACAATAAAGATTTCTTTTAAAAAAACAGTGTAAAAAAGTTTTCAGATAACACTTTGATTTTAGGACTCTATAAGTAAAGAGGAAGTGAGGGAGAGTTGTGAAGATGATGGTAATAATAATAACCACCTCTCATTTGTATAGACCTTCCATAAATGCTGTTTGAAGAGAAAAAAATAAAGACTAACTCTCAAATTTAAAAGGGATAGAGGAGTTGAATTCCTCACTATAGAGATAAAGCATTTAAGAATTGGATATTTCTGATTTGTAAAACATAGTATGTCATTTTGAGCATCTATTAGACATGCAAGGCATGTTAGCATAGGGTGAAATGTGAACATTTATAATAACAGTTTTCTGAGTATGATTCGGGGAACCCCAAAACTCTTTCACGGGGTCCACAAGTTCAAACTATGTTCATATTATCATAAAAATGTTATTTGCCTCTTTTCCTCTCATTATCTTTTGAATGTACACTGGAGTTTTTGAGAGGCCAAATAACATGATAATATCACTGCCCTAATGATGAATGGAATATTTGCTTGTGTTTTAAATTTTTCACAGCTTGAGTTTCTAATGCAGTAAATATTGATAAATATGACACACACACAAAGAAAAGCTTTTTGGAGTTCTTAATATTTTTAAATAATATAAACCAGTCCTGAGACCCAAAGACATTCAGAATTACTAGCTTTTAATTCAAACTTTGGAGTCAAACTGATACAGGTTAATATCACTTATTTCTCAGTTACCTTTCCTAAGCCTAAGTGCTCGGGGCCTAAGAGTGACATTTACTTCACAGAGTTGTTGTGTGGATTGAATAATGAAATATGTACAAAGAACAGAGCCCAGTGCCAAGTGCATAGTCAAGTCTTAATAAATGATTTATTATCATTGTAAAGGAATGATAACATGCAGTAACTTCTAAGAACATTTTTATGACCCTTTGGAAACCAGGTTTCCTTTGTGGTACTCCATCTGTCCTCCAAGGAGAGAAGAGGAGAGGAGGTGAGAGGGCAGAGCCTTCATTCCTTGTCCTTGAAATCAATGAGGAATTGATGATTCTGCTGCTTCGGACTTCTAGAGGTTGTGGGTTCATTAATTTTAAACCTGCCACTAAAAGCTCCTGTGTCTAAATCAGAACATGAAACAGATGATCTCTCCCCTCTGGTCATTAGAGTGGGGGTTGGGGGTAGGAGGGGTGGTCATCAATTTCAAGCAGTAGGAGCAAAGACTCTATGCTTTTCACCAATGGCCTTTACAGAGACAAATCCCTGCCACTGAGGACAGTCCCATGGGGAAGGTATCAAGGACCATGCTTTTTCCTTTCTTAGAGAAGCCTAATTCTTAAGAACTACTGCATTCAAAATAGTAATGCTAATAGAAATGTTATAAATGATAAGGGTAATTAAATTTACATTTCTGTACCGCTTCTCAATTAACATTTTCATATGTATATATCTATAATACCAGAGCTAGAAGGATCTTGGTGATTACCCCAACTAAGTCTCTAATATAGAGATGACATGGAGAAAATTAGACCCAGACAATTTACTTAACTTGCCCAAGATTATACAAATAATGAAAGAACCATTATCTTATTAAAATTCATGATAACTTGATGATATATACAGAGTGGGTACTATTTATTACATCCAATTTGCAGATGAGAGGACTAAGACTTCGATTTAACTATTTCCCTAGTGTTACCTATTGACTGAACAGCACAGCCAAGATTCAAGTCCAGGACATCTGCGGGTACTTCACATTAATCTACAGAATTACTGTTTTAATTTCAGGGATGTTTAGTTCCCAGAAAAACACTGGTGAGGAATAAGGATTCAGGAAATGCTGTTAGTAGCATATCTCTCCTTACCCTTCCTACCTCTGACAAACATTTTAGTCCTTACATGGACTAGTGCAGTTTCAAGAGTTTTCAACGTATCTCTGAATAGACACCTGTATATTGGGGATGATGGATATATTCTTGGGAGATACTGATACCACTGAAGAATTGGTCTTTTTCAGGCCAAGTTGATGGCTTTGATGCAAATGGCATCATGATCTCTCTTATCAGAAATTTTTCTTCTACTATTTTGCTGCTATAGTGAAAACCACTCATATACCCATTCATTGATATTAAACTTCTGAAGAACTTTTCTAAAATGGAAATGCCATTTTGTCAGGGTAATGCAATAACTTTATTAACATCATAAACTGGTATTTCAGATTCATGTAGATGGGTTCTGTGCTAAGGAAAGGAAGGGTTAGGTAACTGTGGTAAGAGCTATAGTGGTAGGCAACTGGGGGACATTAGGTCTTGAGGAAGTTTACTGTAGTTCCCTGTATTCTGATCTTTCTTAGAGGTATTCTCTTTATTTCCAAAGCTATCAAAGCTCATTTATTTAGGTCCATTTCCATGGATTCTTTCATATAGCTCAATCCCTGACCTTCTTGTCACCAATCCTTCTGTCTTGTTTCTTTCATTTCATTAGCCAACCAGGCAGCCCATTAGTACTGCCCAGAAATCATTGCATATCCACACTCCAGGAACCTCTCCTCCATACCAAGTGTGTGGCCAGTTGTGGTATATGTCTGCAGCTCTGCAAACTGGGAGGGCTTCAGGCACATTCCTAATGTGGCTGCCATGCAGTATCAATTCATTCTAGCAAGCACCACTATGTCTTGCTGACACATCTGTGTACTATCTCAACTCCACAGCAGCAGGAGAGATGGAAGTCTTGCTGGAGCCCAATACTCGTCAAAAGAGCTGGCCATGCTGATCGACCAGATAGTGGCAGCTGTAGCAATAGAGACAGTGGTGACAGCTGAGGGAAAGGTGAAGTTAAATGAATCTGAATGAGTACCTAAATTAGGTCTTACACAAATTGTATAGAGTGTCTCACAAAATTATTTGACCACAGACTCATTCTTATTAATATCTTGAGAATGTAGAATTTTGTAGAGAACTCTTCAGGATGCACATCTATAAGCATATTTATGTTTTATAAGTACTGAACAAGTTTGAATTGCATGGATAAATTAGTAGCTATTTTTGTGATACTGTAAATGATATTTGTTCCTATGTGTAGCCCCTAATTAAGATATTTAGAGCATAGGAAACATGTTCATGGCCATGGGGCTATAATTCAATGCCTTTTTTTTTGCCTCATAAACTATATGACCTTGAGTAAGTTACTTGACCTTCTGAACTTCAGTTTCCTCACCTCTACGTAAAGTGAGACTGATATTAGCTACCTCCAAGGATTTTTTATGGACTTAGTAAATGGCAACTCATCAACATGGACACTAGTTAGGCAGTTAACTACTCTATTAGTCAATAAAAACTAGGTTATGATACAACAAAAAGTGAATCTCAAAATCCCATGGCTTCATACAATAAAGGTTTGTTTTTGACTCATTGTACATGCCCATTGTGGGTTAGTGAGAGCCACACTCAGAAACCCAGGCTGACAATACCCCCCTGTTATAACTGAATCATATGAGGCACATGACTCTCTGTTACCCCAGCTGGGGAAGAGAGCTCCAGAGAGTCTTGCACCAGTGATTACAGCCATAGGCCCAGAAATGACACATGTCAGTTCCTTCAGTTCACAGCCTGGTGGCTGGAGCTATTGTGAACTCACCTAATTGCACAGTACCTGGATATAGTGGAAGCCCAATGCATGTTTGTTGAAAGAATAAATGAAGGAATCAACCAATAAATAAGATAACAATAATATATAGCATTGTTTCTACATGCCAATAACTGAAATTTACATACATTTTTCTTGTTTAATGACTA
The DNA here is from genome assembly GCF_000412655.1 of Myotis brandtii. NCBI lineage: Eukaryota > Metazoa > Chordata > Mammalia > Chiroptera > Vespertilionidae > Myotis > Myotis brandtii. The sequence continues at coordinate 2,623,760 of NW_005370777.1, forward strand.
AATGGACAAGACTAAGATATAAGGTTGGCTGTGGGTACTGATATAATTACACTTTTATAACAAATCATTTTGAAACATTTTAAGCCATTCTTTTCCTTTGCAGGATCAGTTTAGAAAGGATAATGCAGAAGCCCTGAAGTCCTGCATTCAGTTTGCCTCATTTAAAACCTATTCAGAGGAATCTGACAACGACATTAGGTGTCTCCATCACAGCTTTGGTGATAGTTCATGTGAGCTCGCTTTCAAGTCCAAATCTAAAAGTGCAGGTGCATCTTAATGCTGAACGCTTTGAAGTTTACCCACCCCCGCCCTTTAATGGGATAATGTAATCTGTGTGCTCAGAACCCATTTGAGGGGCACTAAAGGGAAAATGGCACACGAAAGAGAAGATGAACTGCTCTCAGGGGTGAAATCTCTCTCGCACATGCATTTATCATGGGCAGACACTGTTGTTTAAACTAAAAATAATCACAGCCAGTTCTGTGACATTAACCTGCTTAGTTCCCCCTGCATAAAACCAGGAAGGAAAATGAGGGCAAAGGTCAGTACTGAGTCTGAGGATTATTTTATTTCTGTGCGAACACCTTTTCATCCTGCCCGGAGGAAAATGGTGTCTGTGTATTAGACCTTCGTGCTACTTTCTCAAGTTATAATTAATATACTGCCGGGGCTGTTGTTGCATAGCAAATATTAGAATGCTGGACACTCTACTTTAACAATATAGCCAGATTACCACTCAACGCTCAGAAGAGATTTTGCCATTACTGTGAGCTCCATGGCATTATTAAGAAAGCACTTCTTAATCATCTTATTTTCCTTGTCTCTTGCAACTTTCTAAATAGGTAGGAAGGTAAACATATTAATAGGTTTAATATATCCTCTTTAATCTCCTCCCCCCCATGCAAGTAATAATTACATCCATCCTGGAAAAAGACAAAAGGGAAGAAAACTCATTCAGAAAAATAAAGCAGAGGGAAGTAAGCATTTCAACTGGAGGGGGGAAAAGGAAAGCTGAAAAAATAGGATTTACATAATGAGCAAAGGAAAGAGGTTAAAGCCTTTCTTGATTTGTAGGCTGGTTCTTAAGAATGCCTCAAGGATTAGACTAGACATTAGTCAGATTCACACCAAATATGAGGAAAGCAGCCTTAGGATAGTCTTTCTTTTCATTCCTCAAAAACAAGCAATTAGTTTTTATCTATCAGGGAAATCATTAGGAAGGGGTCGGGGGTGCCCATTAAAAAAAATAACGAAAACACAACAACCCCGAGGAAACCACAACTCACACTTCAAACATTTTCATGGTTCCGTTTGTTATCATGAAGCAACCCTGTCAGGTAGTCTTAAAATCTTCCAAATTCTTTACTTCAGACAAGAAGCAGTTGCCTATTATGAAACAACAGTTATAAAAAAACTAAACAAAATGAAGGTTGTTTGCACAACAGTCAGTTCGTTCAGGCTTACTGCCACAGACAAAATAAAGCTAAGAAATTTCAAAAGAGTACTTTTGTGAGGTGAACGGCTCGAGTCTTCTTCTGCCCTCGCAATGTGGCACATATATTATGACTGTGATTTTCATACTGAGTCAGGGACACGTTTCTTAGCTTCTCCAATGGACTCGGTGTCCCTTTGTATGTTATCATGGTGCTGTGTACTTCTGCTTTGTGGAACTTCTTACCACTGGAAATGGCCATTTTAGTAGTGTTTGTGTTCCCCACGCATTGGATTCTTAAGAACAGAGAACATACCTCTTCATGATTAACCATTGTGCCTCATCTCCCAGCACAGGTCTGTACTGGATAAATGGCTTAATGAAGGTAGATAAAACCATTCATTATTTCAAGTTAAAGATGAGGACCCTGAATACCTGTATCCCCCTCTTTAGGTAGCTTTATTCTGTTCACCACACCTTATTTGATGTGCTCTTTATCCAGGGATTATATCTTCAGTAACTTTTCCCTAATATCTGTAAACTTTATAAAAGTCTTAGATTTACAGAAAAAAAATGCAAATATTATACAGAGTGCCCACAAATCCCAAACCCAGTTTTACCTCTATTTATATCTCATATTAGTACTAGAGGCCTGGTGCACAAAATTTGTGCACTGGGGGTGGGGGGTTGTCCCTCAGCCCAGCCTGCACCCTTTCCAATCTGGGACCCCTCGGGGGATGTCCGGCTGCCGGCAGTCAGACATCCCTCTCACAATCCGGGACTGCTGGCTCCCAACCACTCACCTGCCTGCCTGACTGATTGTCCCTAACCATTTCTGCCTGCAAGCCTGACCACCCCCTAACCACTCCCCTGCCAACCTGATCAATGCCTAACTGCTCCCCTGCCGGCCCAATCGCTCCCAAATGCCCTCCCCTACTGGCCTGGTCCTCCCCAACTGCCCTTCACTGCCGGCCCGGTCACCCCTAATAGCCCTCCCCTGCTGGCCTGATCAACCACAACTGCCCTCCCCTGTCAGCCATCTTGTGGCTGTGGGTGCCACCATCTTTGAGGGCATGGCAGTCAATTAGCATATTCCCTCTTTATTGGCTGTGGGCACTGCCATCTTTGCAGCCTGCTGCTCAGTTGTTTGGTCATCCCTCACTAATGCCCCCCACCAGCCTGGTCACCCCATGCAGCCCACTGCTCAGTCAATTGGTTGTCCCTCACTAACCCCCTGCCGGCCTGGTCACGCCATACAGCCTGTTCGGTAGTCTGTTCGGTTGCGATGGTTGCTTAGGCTTTTATATATATAGATTTGTAACAATTAATGAACTTATAGTGATACATGAGTAATAACCAAATTGCATACATTATTCAGATTTTCTTAATTTTTACCTAATGTTCTTTTTCTGTTCCAGGATCCCATGCAGAACTCCACATCACATTTAATCATCATGTCTCTGTAGGCTTCTCTTGGCTGTGACAGTCTCTCAGGCTAGCCTTAGTTTTGATGACCTTGACAATTTGAAGAATATTGGTCAGTTATTTTGTAGAATATCCCTCTCTTGAGATTGGTCTGAAGTTTTTTTCTCATAATTAGTCTGTGGTTAAGAGTTTGAGGGAGGAAGACCAAAGAGGAGAAGTGCTGTTTTCATCATATCACTTCAAGGGTACATATTATTAACATGATTTATCACTGAGGTTGTTGACCTTGATCACCTGGCTGAGGTCCTGTTTGTCAGGTTTCTCCACTGTGTGCAGCTGCTTTTAAGGATTTGAGAGTTATGTTCCTATTCTTGAGGGTGAAATATCTAAAATTCTTTGGAATTCTTCTGCTGGGAAATTTGCCTATTCTCTGTTATTTATGTATTTATTTATTCAATCCTTGATTTATATAAACATGGCTCATGGGTATTTATTTAATATTTAAGGTTATAATCTAATACTATTTTATTTTGTTGCTCAAAGTATTCCAGTGTTGGTAACTTGGGATGTCTTTCAGTTGGTCCTCGTGTTCCTTTGATATACCCCTATCAGTGTTGGGTTATTTTCTTATTGTTGTTGCTTTATTGTTTTATTTTAGCACTGACTTTCTGGTACTATAAGATGCTCCAGGCTCGTCCTGGATAGCTCTTGTCCTATTCCCAGAATAAGCCATTTCCTCAAGGAGCTTTTGTTCTTTTTAGTGGAGAATGATATTAGAAACCAACATCTGGCCACTGGATGTGCTCATTGCTACTGGGGCATTATTGCTTCTAGCATCTCTAGGCTGGGAGAGCAAGAAAATATATGTGTTCATATATTTACAGATACATACATATCTATAAATAGTTCTATATGTAACCATATGTCATATCTATATTAAGTTAAATATGATTTTATAATGATGTTTCCAAATCTGATTTATTGCATCATGGATTATCCTAATCTCTTCCACCCCACCAGTGATAAACTTGGCTTCTATCATCCACCATCTATTTACTTAATTGTTCATTTCCAGTCCACACATATAGTAATATCAGAATTGCTAACTGATAGCCTTGTGGAATACAACTTTATCAGCCAGATTACAGTGCTCATCTACAATTTCTTTTGTCCTAAATTTTACATTCCACTCATTTCCAAAGTTACTTTGGTTGTCACCTTTCCCCCACCCCTTCCAGTGAGGTTGCTTACAGTTAGATTGTTTTGTGACAACTGCTTTCCATCCTGACTTCCTAATGACTTTTAAATAATTTGCAAAAATTAAGGTTCATTCTTTTTTTTTAAAATATATTTTATTGATTTTTTACAGAGAGGAAGGGAGAGGGATAGAGAGTTAGAAACATCGATGAGAGAGAAACATCGACCAGGTGCCTCCTGCACACCCCCTACTGGGGATGTGCGCGCAACCAAGGTACATGCCCTTGACCGGAATCGAACCTGGGACCTTTCAGTCCGCAGGCCGACGTTCTATCCACTGAGCCAAACCGGTTACGGCAAGGTTCATTCTTTATGCTGTAAAATTCAATGGGGTTTGATAAATATATAATACCATGTATCCCAAACTACAGTATTTTACATAATAGCTTCACCACCCTAAAAAATCCCCCATGCTTCACCTATTCAACCCTCCTTCCCTTTTTCCTTGAATCCCTGGCAAACACTGATATATATATATATTTTTTTTTACCATTACTAGATTTTGGCCTTTGCCACAATGCCACAATGCCATATAATTGTAGATTTTTAAAACTGGCTCCTTTCAATTAGCAATATGCATTTAAGATTCATCCATATCTTTATTTTGTGGATTGGTAGCTCATTTCTTTTGTTGCTTGGTAACATTCAATCATTTGGATGTACCACAATTTATCCATTTACCTATATATTGAAAGCCATTCTGGTTGCTTCCAGCTTTGAGCACTTATGAATAAAGTTGCTATAAATACTCACTTGCAAATTTTTATATGATATAATTTTAAAATCAGTTGGGTAAATACCTAAGAGTACAACTGCTGGATAGTATTTCCAGTAACTTTTAATAACTATCAACTAAATTTCACTGAGGGATTAGCTGAAAATGTTATTTTTAAACAAACAGTTACTGAACACTGATTATGTTCCAAGCTTTGCACCAGGGACTTCTATATCTCTTATTTCATTCATTCTGCAGATATTTATTGAATATCTAGTACTATGGTCATTCTCTTTAGGTACTGGGACATAGCCACAAACAACAAAGACAATAGTCCTTCCTTCAAGGAGCTTCATTCTAGTTAGTGGAAACAGATTATACATGAGTGAATGCATCTATAATAATAAAAGCATAATATGCTAATTAGACCGGACGTCCTTCCAGACGACCACTCCGGACAAAGCCAGGGCTGCGAGGGCCAAGCCCCTTGCACGAATTTTGTGCATTGGGCCTCTAGTAAATCTATAAAATAGCAAGTGAAGATGAGAGCTTATATAAAACTATTGCAGGATTCAATAGATAGAAAGCATCAGGAGGGGTTATTTTGTGTCTAGTAGATTAGAAAATACTTCATAGACAAGGTGACATTTGCCCAGATACCTTAACTGAAGTGGGCCAGGAATAGTTAAAAGTATATACAAAAGACCCTGAGGCTGTAATATACAGAGCATGTTCACATTTCAGAAAGATCAAGGAGGCCAATGTAGATGAAGCCAATGAGAGAAGAGTAGAATGTGAGGCAATCAGACAAGAAGTTAGGAGGCCACATTATATAAGGTTGTTAGGCTATGATGAGGTTAGACTATTCTGATAAGAGAGGATGTTACTAGAAGGTTTGAGTAGAGGACATTGACCTGCAACGGCTCCCCTTTTCTCACTCAGAGTAAAAACCAAGCAATCATCCGCAAAGTTGTGCTGAGAAGCTCACCGGAAAATGGCAAGTATGGTATGACTCTAATAAGGTCCCTTCAAAGGTATGGTCAGACAAATTTTATTTGAAAAAGGTACTATGAGGGAGCAGCATCATGTTCCTGTAAATGCAATTACAGTTGAGAATGCCTTCCATGTTTTCAGCATGTCATCATATGTATGTTCTCGTGTTCATTCTGTGTGTTAGTCAATGAAAGCAAAGTCCTGGGTCAAATTTGAGGAAACTGAGCCATAATAATTTAAAAATATTAGCTATTTCACTTAGCGTAATGCTTACCATGCTGTTGCAAATGGTAAGAATTCCTTCTTTTTTACTGCAGCATAGTATTCCATTGTGTAGATGCATGCATATAAGCCTAACCAATGGACACAGACAACAGGGGGGTGAAGG